>NC_068359.1:112187345-112267637 GCF_020536995.1 Dreissena polymorpha | reverse complement strand
GTATCAAAAGTACTGATATAGTGTCTTTGAGACGGCTGCTATCGTATTCGAAAAGATGAGGTGCTGTCCGTATGGCAAATGTTTACGCTGTACTTTCGAATGCTGAATGGGGCGGCACACGGTAGACGCTTTTGAGCACTTTGAATGATCGTTGCTGAAACACGGAATTATGTTAGCAAGAGCCTGTGAACTTTTGTTACAAAGTAATTGCTATCGTTTGATTTATTGCTTTAAAATTTTGAAGTTCCATTCGCACACGTGTTCGAACACCACTGGCAAGCATTTTTATGTAGTTGGTTTGTCCTGTGTGCCAAACATTTTTAATCCAGTTAATCAGAAAATACTTTTTGTATGTGCAAGGTTTGTTTAATCCCATCTGATAAGTGCCAAGGTTCTGTTTTTCCTGGCTGGATCTATTTTTGTTAATTTTTAAGATGGCCAGTGGTCATCTCTATAAATTTGGTACCTCCCTTTCATTGGGAGATATTGTCATTTTAGTCCATTGTGGCAGCCAAAGCCATGTTTAAATCAAATGTTACATTACTCAAAGTACGTGCTTGTTGTAGAAGAATTTCAGTGGTAGGTTTGCACAAGAAAAGGTAAATCATGTAATTAAATGGGCTTTTTTAAATGAAAATATGTAAAAACTTTCAAAAAATTAACCTTTTTGCTATGCTTTTTGAGGATTTTTCAGCACCAATGCATTGATCAGAAGTGTTTGGCTGTTAATTATCATTTGGACATCATTTTTATAATGATTGGGTACAACAATGCAGTGTTTGTTGAAATTTGCTTGCAAACATAATGCAATTCCTGGCTCAGTAGTACAGTCTGCAGATAGTGGGAAACAGTACTGAAAATGACCAATTATCATGTGTAGAAAACAAGGCATAAAAATACACGAGTCGTCCCAGGATTTTAAAATTATTGTACACACTCATATATGAGTAAAATCATGAAAATAGTCAACTTCCTGATTCTACCATAGTATGGTGTTTCTTAAGGTAGCACTATACAGTTTTGAGCCTAGTGTCGAATTGGCAGGGGAGAAATTCTAATAAATAGGGATACAATAAAACTGAGCAGCAATAATAGTGTTTTACAAGTTTAAAGTATCAGATTTGAGTGGTGGTGGTTTGAAATGCAGCTTAGTGAATTCGAAAAAGGTGTCCAGTGCCTAGCCAGTGTGTCTGCGGGGCAGTCAAGGTCATGAAATACGTACATGCTGGTTTCTAGCTCCGAAGGCTAATTTGCATGAATTTTAAAGGTGCCTCCACTCAACTGAATTTCTGCAAAAAACCGCGTGGATGACCCTAGGATTCTTCGGTGTCGGTCAAATATCTGGTATAGTGATGCAGTAAAGCAGAAAGTGTTTAATGAACTGGCATTTGCAGTTAAGTGGTAAATTTGTGTTGAAAATCACAGAAAATGGCCTCGAAAACAGGTGACATTTCAGACCCCTAAATTGGCTGATTTTCCATGATAAAAAATATACAGCAAGGGTGCACCATGGCTATCCATGTATTTTCTGGAAGACATACCCCCAACAATACTGAAGATATGTTTTGTATGATTTCAGGTGTAGACGTTGTGTTAGCTGTGAGGACGGACAGTGCCCCCACCCCGGCAGCCAGTAGCCGATTTGTGAAAAACTGTAGTGTGCCCCTTAAGGTAAAGTGTCAATTTTTCAAGTCCTGTCAAAAACATTTAATGCATTTAAAATGTTGCTGAACATGTCAGCATTTATTTTCGACAATATTTCCAATCGGAAAACACTTAACACCAGCATACTAAGGGCTCAAACAAAGGGAGGTAACTCAATGTCTGGTATTGGCAATTTTTTATTTATGCACATTAATGGATCTTTACAAGTTTTATTGACCATATTACCAATTTACAACTGCTTACAAAGATTATTGTGCTAAAGCGAGAGTCCAATAGTGAAATGTAAGGTTTTTCCAGGGGGAAAATGGACAAAAACAGCATTAATATCCATACTTGTTTGCATTTTCAGTCATAGCTTATGGCCAGTGCATTTCATGCAAGTGTCCCTTCTTTTCACACAGTTCAACGGTTAAAAAACCTTGTAGAACAAAAGTCTGGAGGTGCAGGTGCAGCAGGTGCTTGTCGGTTATGGGTGGGTGAGCATGACCGCTATGGATATGGGGTGCTGCGAGCAACAGTGGCCGGCAAGCGCATACATTTCCTCGCACACCGGCTTGCGTTCTTTTTGCACTTCTTGGGTACAATGATATGACAGACACAATGAATGTTTCACATATATGTCGCAACAAAACGTGCATTAAGGTGGGAACATTTGTCGTATGAGCCCCAATCGGTGAATTATTCTCGAAAAAAGTGCTTGGCGACAAGAGGATGCACTGGTCATCATGGTTACCCGAAGTGGTATTATGTGAAAGGTAAACTGGTTTGTTGATCACTTTTTTACATTGTTTTAAATCTCTGATTTCTTGTTTTGTTTCTAGTGAAGATGTTCTTTGTCAATCTGCACATTGCAAACAGATCTAATAACTTATTCCCTAACTATGGTCCCAGCTGAAGATGATGGCTGAGATGAATACAGTGAGTCTTTCAGTAGTGGAAGGTTTGAAACCCGTTTTCGCAAAAAGTATCTGGTTTGCTTATATTGTAAGGATTCCTTTCTTCGTGAATGATAAGATGCTCCGTTTGTCAATATGTTGTAAATTCCTGTACATCTGTGAATGCTGTTTACTTTAATACCGACAGTGCGAGCCAAAATAAACGTGGCTCTGCCTTTTCCATGCGTTCGAGAATGGGTTGCTGAATGGCATAGGCCGGAAAAAATTCCTTTTCCAACATGTGAATTTTGGGGCATAGTGAAAATTGTCGAGTGCAAACTCTCACATCTGTTTGCATTGTACAGATGCTTACATATTGAAGTGTTTTGGTATCAAAAGTACTTGATATAGTGTCTTTGAGACGGCTGCTATCCGTATTCGAAAGATGAAGGGTGCTGTCCGTATGGCAAATGTTTTACGCTGTACCTTCGAATGCTTGACATGTGGTGCTGGCACACGGTAGACGCTTTTGAGCACTTTGAATGATCGTTGCCTGAAACACGGAATTATGTTAGCAAGAGCTGTGAACTTCTTGTTACAAAGTAATTGCTATCGTTTGATTTTATTGTCTTTAAATTTTGAAGTTCCATTCGCACACGTGTTCGAACACCACTGGCAAGCATTTTTATGTAGTTTGTTTTGTCCTGTGTGCCCAACATTTTTAATCCAGTTTAATCCAGAAAATACTTTCTTTGTATGTGCAAAGGTTTGTTTAATCCCATCTGATAAGTGCCAAGGTTCTTGTTTTTCCCTGTGCTGTATCTATTTTTGTTAATTTTTTAAGATTGGCCAGTGGTCATCTCTATAACTTTTGGATTACCTCCCTTTCATTGGGAGATATTGTCATTTTAGTCCATTGTGGCAGCCAAAGCCATGTTTATCAAATGTTTACATTACTCAAAGTACTGTGCTTGTTTGTAGAAGAAAATTCAGTGGTAGGTTTGCATAAGAAAAGGTAAATCATGTAATTAAATGGGCTTTTTTAAATGAAAATATGTAAAACTTTCAAAAAATTAACCTTTTTGCTATGCTTTTTTGAGGATTTTTCAGCACAATGCATTGATCAGAAGTGTTTGGCTGTTTAATTATCATTTGGACATCATTTTTTAATGATTGGGGTACAACAATGCAGTGTTTGTTGAAATTTGCTTGCAAACATAATGCAATTCCTGGCTCAGTAGTACAGTCTGCAGATAGTGGGAAACAGTACTGAAATGACCAAATTATCATGTGTAGAAAACAAGGCATAAAAAATACACGAGTCGTCCCAGGATTTTAAAATTTATTGTACACACTCATATATGAGTAAACCTCATGAAAATAGTCAACTTTCCTGATTCTACCATAGTATGGTGTTTCTTAAGGTAGCACTATACAGTTTTGAGCCTTAGTGTCGAATTGGCAGGGGAGAAATTTCTAATAAATAGGGATACAATAAAACTGAGCAGCAATAATAGTGTTTTACAAGTTTAAAGTATCAGATTTGAGTGGTGGTGGTTTGAAATGCATGCTTAGTGAATTCGAAAATGTGTCCAGTGCCTAGCCAGTGTGTCTGCTGGGCAGTCAAGGTCATGAAATACGTACATGCTGGTTTCTAGCTCCGAAGGCTAATTTTGCATGAATTTTAAAGGTGCCTCCACTCAACTGAATTTCTGCAAAAAACCGCGTGGATGACCCTAGGATTCTTCGGTGTCGGTCAAATATCTGGTTAGTGATGCAGTAAAGCAGAAAGTGTTTAATGAACTGGCATTTGCAGTTAAGTGGTAAATTTGTGTTGAAAATCACAGAAATGGCCTCGAAAACATGGTGACATTCAGACCCCTAAATTGGCTGATTTTCCATGATAAAAATATACAGCAAGTGGGTGCACCATGGCTATCCATGTATTTTCTGGAAGACATACCCCCAACAATACTGAAGATATGTTTTGTATGATTTCAGGTGTAGACGTTGTGTAGCTGTGAGGACGGACAGTGCCCCCACCCCGGCAGCCAGTAGCCGATTTGTGAAAAACTGTAGTGTGCCCCCTTAAGGTAAAGTGTCAATTTTTCAAGTCCTGTCAAAAACATTTAATTGCATTTAAAAATGTTGCTGAACATGTCAGCATTTTATTTTCGACAATATTTCCAATCGGAAAACACTTAACACCAGCATACTAAGGGCTCAAACAAAGGGAGGTAACTCAATGTCTGGTATTGGCAATTTTTTTATTTATGCACATAAATGGATCTTTACAAGTTTTATTGACCATATTTACCAATTTACAACTGCTTACAAAGATTATTGTGCTAAAAGCGAGAGTCCAATAGTGAAATGTAAGGTTTTTTCCAGGGGGGAAAATGGACAAAAAACAGCATTAATATCCATACTTGTTTGCATTTTCAGTCATAGCTTATGGCCAGTGCATTTCATGCAAGTGTCCCTTCTTTCACACAGTTCAACGGTTAAAAAACCTTGTAGAACAAAAGTCTGGAGGTGCAGGTGCAGCAGGTGCTTGTCGGTTATGGGTGGGTGAGCATGACCGCTATGGATATGGGGTGCTGCGAGCCACAGTGGCCGGCAAGCGCATACATTTCCTCGCACACCGGCTTGCGTTCTTTTTGCACTTCTTGGGTACAATGATTATGACAGACACAATGAATGTTTCACATATATGTCGCAACAAAACGTGCATTAAGGTGGAACATTTGTCGTATGAGCCCCAATCGGTGAATTATTCTCGAAAAAAGTGCTTGGCGACAAGAGGATGCACTGGTCATCATGGTTACCCGAAGTGTATTATGTGATAGGTAACTGGTTTGTTGATCACTGTTTACATTGTTTTAAATCTCTGATTTCTTGTTTTTGTTTATAGTGAAGATTGTTCTTTGTCAATCTGCACATTGCAAACAGATCTAATAACTTATTCCATAACTATGGTCCCCAGCTGAAGATGATGGCTGAGATGAATACAGTGAGTCTTTCAGTAGTGGAAGGTTTGAAACCCGTTTTCGCAAAAAGTATCTGGTTTGCTTATATTGAAAGGATTCCTTTCTTCGTGAATGATAAGTGCTCCGTTTGTCAATATGTTGTAAATTCCTGTACATCTGTGAATGCTGTTTTACTTTAATACCGACAGTGCGAGCCAAAATAAACGTGGCTCTGCCTTTTCCATGCGTTCGAGAATGGGTTGCTGAATGGCATAGGCCGGAAAAATTCCTTTTCCAACATGTGAATTTTGGGGCATAGTTGAAAATTGTCGAGTGCAAACTCTCACATCTGTTTGCATTGTACAGATTGCTTACATATTGAAGTGTTTTGGTATCAAAAGTACTTGATATAGTGTCTTTGAGACGGCTGCTATCCGTATTCGAAAGATGAAGGTGCTGTCCGTATGGCAAATGTTTTACGCTGTACTTTCGAATGCTTGACATGTGGTGCTGGCACACGGTAGACGCTTTTGAGCACTTTGAATGATCGTTGCTGAAACACGGAATTATGTTAGCAAGAGCCTGTGAACTTCTTGTTACAAAGTAATTGCTATCGTTTGATTTTATTGTCTTTAAATTTTGAAGTTCCATTCGCACACGTGTTCGAACACCACTGGCAAGCATTTTTATGTAGTTTGTTTTGTCCTGTGTGCCCAACATTTTTAATCCAGTTTAATCCAGAAAATACTTTCTTTGTATGTGCAAAGGTTTGTTTAATCCCATCTGATAAGTGCCAAGGTTCTTGTTTTTCCCTGTGCTGTATCTATTTTTGTTAATTTTTAAGATTGGCCAGTGGTCATCTCTATAACTTTTGGATTACCTCCCTTTCATTGGGAGATATTGTCATTTTAGTCCATTGTGGCAGCCAAAGCCATGTTTAATCAAATGTTTACATTACTCAAAGTACTGTGCTTGTTTGTAGAAGAAAATTCAGTGGTAGGTTTGCATAAGAAAAGGTAAATCATGTAATTAAATGGGCTTTTTTAAATGAAAATATGTAAAAACTTTCAAAAAATTAACCTTTTTGCTATGCTTTTTGAGGATTTTTCAGCACCAATGCATTGATCAGAAGTGTTTGGCTGTTAATTATCATTTGGACATCATTTTTTAAATGATTGGGTACAACAATGCAGTGTTTGTTGAAATTTGCTTGCAAACATAATGCAATTCCTGGCTCAGTAGTACAGTCTGCAGATAGTGGGAAACAGTACTGAAAATGACCAAATTATCATGTGTAGAAAACAAGGCATAAAAAATACACGAGTCGTCCCAGGATTTTAAAATTTATTGTACACACTCATATATGAGTAAACCTCATGAAAATAGTCAACTTTCCTGATTCTACCATAGTATGGTGTTTCTTAAGGTAGCACTATACAGTTTTGAGCCTTAGTGTCGAATTGGCAGGGGAGAAATTTCTAATAAATAGGGATACAATAAAACTGAGCAGCAATAATAGTGTTTTACAAGTTTAAAGTATCAGATTTGAGTGGTGGTGGTTTGAAATGCATGCTTAGTGAATTCGAAAATGTGTCCAGTGCCTAGCCAGTGTGTCTGCTGGGCAGTCAAGGTCATGAAATACGTACATGCTGGTTTCTAGCTCCGAAGGCTAATTTTGCATGAATTTTAAAGGTGCCTCCACTCAACTGAATTTCTGCAAAAAACCGCGTGGATGACCCTAGGATTCTTCGGTGTCGGTCAAATATCTGGTTAGTGATGCAGTAAAGCAGAAAGTGTTTAATGAACTGGCATTTGCAGTTAAGTGGTAAATTTGTGTTGAAAATCACAGAAATGGCCTCGAAAACAGGTGACATTCAGACCCCTAAATTGGCTGATTTTCCATGATAAAAATATACAGCAAGTGGGTGCACCATGGCTATCCATGTATTTTCTGGAAGACATACCCCCAACAATACTGAAGATATGTTTTGTATGATTTCAGGTGTAGACGTTGTGTTAGCTGTGAGGACGGACAGTGCCCCCACCCCGGCAGCCAGTAGCCGATTTGTGAAAAACTGTAGTGTGCCCCCTTAAGGTAAAGTGTCAATTTTTCAAGTCCTGTCAAAAACATTTAATTGCATTTAAAAATGTTGCTGAACATGTCAGCATTTTATTTTCGACAATATTTCCAATCGGAAAACACTTAACACCAGCATACTAAGGGCTCAAACAAAGGGAGGTAACTCAATGTCTGGTATTGGCAATTTTTTATTTATGCACATTAATGGATCTTTACAAGTTTTATTGACCATATTTACCAATTTACAACTGCTTACAAAGATTATTGTGCTAAAGCGAGAGTCCAATAGTGAAATGTAAGGTTTTTCCAGGGGGGAAAATGGACAAAAACAGCATTAATATCCATACTTGTTTGCATTTTCAGTCATAGCTTATGGCCAGTGCATTTCATGCAAGTGTCCCTTCTGTTCACACAGTTCAACGGTTAAAAAACCTTGTAGAACAAAAGTCTGGAGGTGCAGGTGCAGCAGGTGCTTGTCGGTTATGGGTGGGTGAGCATGACCGCTATGGATATGGGGTGCTGCGAGCAACAGTGGCCGGCAAGCGCATACATTTCCTCGCACACCGGCTTGCGTTCTTTTTGCACTTCTTGGGTACAATGATTATGACAGACACAATGAATGTTTCACATATATGTCGCAACAAAACGTGCATTAAGGTGGAACATTTGTCGTATGAGCCCCAATCGGTGAATTATTCTCGAAAAAAGTGCTTGGCGACAAGAGGATGCACTGGTCATCATGGTTACCCGAAGTGTATTATGTGAAAGGTAACTGGTTTGTTGATCACTGTTTACATTGTTTTAAATCTCTGATTTCTTGTTTTTGTTTCTAGTGAAGATTGTTCTTTGTCAATCTGCACATTGCAAACAGATCTAATAACTTATTCCATAACTATGGTCCCCAGCTGAAGATGATGGCTGAGATGAATACAGTGAGTCTTTCAGTAGTGGAAGGTTTGAAACCCGTTTTCGCAAAAAGTATCTGGTTTGCTTATATTGTAAGGATTCCTTTCTTCGTGAATGATAAGTGCTCCGTTTGTCAATATGTTGTAAATTCCTGTACATCTGTGAATGCTGTTTTACTTTAATACCGACAGTGCGAGCCAAAATAAACGTGGCTCTGCCTTTTCCATGCGTTCGAGAATGGGTTGCTGAATGGCATAGGCCGGAAAAATTCCTTTTCCAACATGTGAATTTTGGGGCATAGTTGAAAATTGTCGAGTGCAAACTCTCACATCTGTTTGCATTGTACAGATTGCTTACATATTGAAGTGTTTTGGTATCAAAAGTACTTGATATAGTGTCTTTGAGACGGCTGCTATCCGTATTCGAAAGATGAAGGTGCTGTCCGTATGGCAAATGTTTTACGCTGTACTTTCGAATGCTTGACATGTGGTGCTGGCACACGGTAGACGCTTTTGAGCACTTTGAATGATCGTTGCTGAAACACGGAATTATGTTAGCAAGAGCCTGTGAACTTCTTGTTACAAAGTAATTGCTATCGTTTGATTTTATTGTCTTTAAATTTTGAAGTTCCATTCGCACACGTGTTCGAACACCACTGGCAAGCATTTTTATGTAGTTTGTTTTGTCCTGTGTGCCCAACATTTTTAATCCAGTTTAATCCAGAAAATACTTTCTTTGTATGTGCAAAGGTTTGTTTAATCCCATCTGATAAGTGCCAAGGTTCTTGTTTTTCCCTGTGCTGTATCTATTTTTGTTAATTTTTAAGATTGGCCAGTGGTCATCTCTATAACTTTTGGATTACCTCCCTTTCATTGGGAGATATTGTCATTTTAGTCCATTGTGGCAGCCAAAGCCATGTTTAATCAAATGTTTACATTACTCAAAGTACTGTGCTTGTTTGTAGAAGAAAATTCAGTGGTAGGTTTGCATAAGAAAAGGTAAATCATGTAATTAAATGGGCTTTTTTAAATGAAAATATGTAAAAACTTTCAAAAAATTAACCTTTTTGCTATGCTTTTTGAGGATTTTTCAGCACCAATGCATTGATCAGAAGTGTTTGGCTGTTAATTATCATTTGGACATCATTTTTTAAATGATTGGGTACAACAATGCAGTGTTTGTTGAAATTTGCTTGCAAACATAATGCAATTCCTGGCTCAGTAGTACAGTCTGCAGATAGTGGGAAACAGTACTGAAAATGACCAAATTATCATGTGTAGAAAACAAGGCATAAAAAATACACGAGTCGTCCCAGGATTTTAAAATTTATTGTACACACTCATATATGAGTAAACCTCATGAAAATAGTCAACTTTCCTGATTCTACCATAGTATGGTGTTTCTTAAGGTAGCACTATACAGTTTTGAGCCTTAGTGTCGAATTGGCAGGGGAGAAATTTCTAATAAATAGGGATACAATAAAACTGAGCAGCAATAATAGTGTTTTACAAGTTTAAAGTATCAGATTTGAGTGGTGGTGGTTTGAAATGCATGCTTAGTGAATTCGAAAATGTGTCCAGTGCCTAGCCAGTGTGTCTGCTGGGCAGTCAAGGTCATGAAATACGTACATGCTGGTTTCTAGCTCCGAAGGCTAATTTTGCATGAATTTTAAAGGTGCCTCCACTCAACTGAATTTCTGCAAAAAACCGCGTGGATGACCCTAGGATTCTTCGGTGTCGGTCAAATATCTGGTTAGTGATGCAGTAAAGCAGAAAGTGTTTAATGAACTGGCATTTGCAGTTAAGTGGTAAATTTGTGTTGAAAATCACAGAAATGGCCTCGAAAACAGGTGACATTCAGACCCCTAAATTGGCTGATTTTCCATGATAAAAATATACAGCAAGTGGGTGCACCATGGCTATCCATGTATTTTCTGGAAGACATACCCCCAACAATACTGAAGATATGTTTTGTATGATTTCAGGTGTAGACGTTGTGTTAGCTGTGAGGACGGACAGTGCCCCCACCCCGGCAGCCAGTAGCCGATTTGTGAAAAACTGTAGTGTGCCCCCTTAAGGTAAAGTGTCAATTTTTCAAGTCCTATCAAAAACATTTAATTGCATTTAAAAATGTTGCTGAACATGTCAGCATTTTATTTTCGACAATATTTCCAATCGGAAAACACTTAACACCAGCATACTAAGGGCTCAAACAAAGGGAGGTAACTCAATGTCTGGTATTGGCAATTTTTTATTTATGCACATTAATGGATCTTTACAAGTTTTATTGACCATATTTACCAATTTACAACTGCTTACAAAGATTATTGTGCTAAAGCGAGAGTCCAATAGTGAAATGTAAGGTTTTTCCAGGGGGGAAAATGGACAAAAACAGCATTAATATCCATACTTGTTTGCATTTTCAGTCATAGCTTATGGCCAGTGCATTTCATGCAAGTGTCCCTTCTTTTCACACAGTTCAACGGTTAAAAAACCTTGTAGAACAAAAGTCTGGAGGTGCAGGTGCAGCAGGTGCTTGTCGGTTATGGGTGGGTGAGCATGACCGCTATGGATATGGGGTGCTGCGAGCCACAGTGGCCGGCAAGCGCATACATTTCCTCGCACACCGGCTTGCGTTCTTTTTGCACTTATTGGGTACAATGATTATGACAGACACAATGAATGTTTCACATATATGTCGCAACAAAACGTGCATTAAGGTGGAACATTTGTCGTATGAGCCCCAATCGGTGAATTATTCTTGAAAAAAGTGCTTGGCGACAAGAGGATGCACTGGTCATCATGGTTACCCGAAGTGTATTATGTGAAAGGTAACTGGTTTGTTGATCACTGTTTACATTGTTTTAAATCTCTGATTTCTTGTTTTTGTTTCTAGTGAAGATTGTTCTTTGTCAATCTGCACATTGCAAACAGATCTAATAACGTATTCCATAACTATGGTCCCCAGCTGAAGATGATGGCTGAGATGAATACAGTGAGTCTTTCAGTAGTGGAAGGTTTGAAACCCGTTTTCGCAAAAAGTATCTGGTTTGCTTATATTGAAAGGATTCCTTTCTTCGTGAATGATAAGTGCTCCGTTTGTCAATATGTTGTAAATTCCTGTACATCTGTGAATGCTGTTTTACTTTAATACCGACAGTGCGAGCCAAAATAAACGTGGCTCTGCCTTTTCCATGCGTTCGAGAATGGGTTGCTGAATGGCATAGGCCGGAAAAATTCCTTTTCCAACATGTGAATTTTGGGGCATAGTTGAAAATTGTCGAGTGCAAACTCTCACATCTGTTTGCATTGTACAGATTGCTTACATATTGAAGTGTTTTGGTATCAAAAGTACTTGATATAGTGTCTTTGAGACGGCTGCTATCCGTATTCGAAAGATGAAGGTGCTGTCCGTATGGCAAATGTTTTACGCTGTACTTTCGAATGCTTGACATGTGGTGCTGGCACACGGTAGACGCTTTTGAGCACTTTGAATGATCGTTGCTGAAACACGGAATTATGTTAGCAAGAGCCTGTGAACTTCTTGTTACAAAGTAATTGCTATCGTTTGATTTTATTGTCTTTAAATTTTGAAGTTCCATTCGCACACGTGTTCGAACACCACTGGCAAGCATTTTTATGTAGTTTGTTTTGTCCTGTGTGCCCAACATTTTTAATCCAGTTTAATCCAGAAAATACTTTCTTTGTATGTGCAAAGGTTTGTTTAATCCCATCTGATAAGTGCCAAGTTCTTGTTTTTCCCTGTGCTGTATCTATTTTTGTTAATTTTTAAGATTGGCCAGTGGTCATCTCTATAACTTTTGGATTACCTCCCTTTCATTGGGAGATATTGTCATTTTAGTCCATTGTGGCAGCCAAAGCCATGTTTAATCAAATGTTTACATTACTCAAAGTACTGTGCTTGTTTGTAGAAGAAAATTCAGTGGTAGGTTTGCATAAGAAAAGGTAAATCATGTAATTAAATGGGCTTTTTTAAATGAAAATATGTAAAAACTTTCAAAAAATTAACCTTTTTGCTATGCTTTTTGAGGATTTTTCAGCACCAATGCATTGATCAGAAGTGTTTGGCTGTTAATTATCATTTGGACATCATTTTTTAAATGATTGGGTACAACAATGCAGTGTTTGTTGAAATTTGCTTGCAAACATAATGCAATTCCTGGCTCAGTAGTACAGTCTGCAGATAGTGGGAAACAGTACTGAAAATGACCAAATTATCATGTGTAGAAAACAAGGCATAAAAAATACACGAGTCGTCCCAGGATTTTAAAATTTATTGAACACACTCATATATGAGTAAACCTCATGAAAATAGTCAACTTTCCTGATTCTACCATAGTATGGTGTTTCTTAAGGTAGCACTATACAGTTTTGAGCCTTAGTGTCGAATTGGCAGGGAAAAATTTCTAATAAATAGGGATACAATAAAACTGAGCAGCAATAATAGTGTTTTACAAGTTTAAAGTATCTGATTTGAGTGGTGGTGGTTTGAAATGCATGCTTAGTGAATTCGAAAATGTGTCCAGTGCCTAGCCAGTGTGTCTGCTGGGCAGTCAAGGTCATGAAATACGTACATGCTGGTTTCTAGCTCCGAAGGCTAATTTTGCATGAATTTTAAAGGTGCCTCCACTCAACTGAATTTCTGCAAAAAACCGCGTGGATGACCCTAGGATTCTTCGGTGTCGGTCAAATATCTGGTTAGTGATGCAGTAAAGCAGAAAGTGTTTAATGAACTGGCATTTGCAGTTAAGTGGTAAATTTGTGTTGAAAATCACAGAAATGGCCTCGAAAACAAGTGACATTCAGACCCCTAAATTGGCTGATTTTCCATGATAAAAATATACAGCAAGTGGGTGCACCATGGCTATCCATGTATTTTCTGGAAGACATACCCCCAACAATACTGAAGATATGTTTTGTATGATTTCAGGTGTAGACGTTGTGTTAGCTGTGAGGACGGACAGTGCCCCCACCCCGGCAGCCAGTAGCCGATTTGTGAAAAACTGTAGTGTGCCCCCGTAGCCTAATCCCTTTTCCTTCGTTATCTATAAATAGACAATTTATTTATAGATCTTTGAGCCAGGTTATCTAGAGGCTAACCCATACCAAATGGTATGATGTTAATACCATTGCCTGTCCGTACAAGCTAACTCCGTTAACCTAAGGCCTGTTGATCAGACTAACTCGAGTCGTATCGGGTGATACTTACCAGGAAAGGATTTATAAACACGACAGCTTTTTAACAACTTCACGTTCAAGAACTTGTTGTACCAATAAATGTGTACCGCTATTGGCCGAAACTCCCGATAGCATAACTTAATTACAAGACATCATTAATATATTAGCTTCTTCAAGAAATTAAAAAAATGCAATAGTTTTGATAATTCAATACACCATTTTACAAACAACACTTTGTCACAAAAGTAACATGACTCACACAAGTTGATCAAATTATGAGTAGAGTCATGAAACTTGAATCGAATTCTGAATTGTAGCTGCAATAGCATGTTTTTCATATTGGAAGTCAATACATCTTGGTGCGGTCTTGTTATGTGGGTGCAAGCCGAATAACCCGGAAAACCCCCGCTCACAGGTATGTTGACGACAAAGCAAGCTAATATGCTCCGGGAGCGGGAATCGGACAAGATTCGCCTAGGTGAGAATCCAAAAACGTTGGCCGTCGTCGGTCGACTTTGCGCATATTTTATATTACTAAGTTCAGTCTATGGTGTCCATCTCGTACGATTTTACCGTCAATTAAATATACATGTTCAAATGTTTTTATATAATATTTCTTTTCGTTTGAGTTCATTTCTCTTACAAACATAAATGCACGGAGTTGTGTTCATATAATATTGACCCGTAAGTAAAGTAACGATTGAAAGAGCAAATGTTTGCTGATAGCAACAGAACATATAATCAAATCGTTAAATGTAAAATAGTTAATTTGATTAAAGAATAATCGTCTTTTACAGGTACCCTTCCGCATTTCACTTTCTTGTTGGCAAAACTGCCCTTGCTTATTGCAAGTGCCTCAGTGTTGATGTCGTTCTGAAAGTGTTTAAGCAGCTAAATGTCATTTTATATTACTTATATACTTTTTGAAACAACTGTTGAAATTAATCCGTATGACGGTGTTTTGCTGCTTTATACAGTGTACCTTTGTCTTGTCTTTCAGTGACATATTCTAAATCTTGGACCAGCTAGTCTAAGAAGTTACTCTTGTCCACTTACACATTCCACTATAAATCTGTTTCTTATGTGATCACATTCTATAGTTATCTTGAAGCTGATGCGTTATGCGCTGACTTGCAGCAGCTTCTTTTTGGTTCCCTTAAGTTTAAAATTCACATACCATATCTCTTGTGATATAGATTAGTCCTTTCTTTTCATTACTTTACCTTTGATCTTTTTTTCAGCTGCAATGATCTCCTGGGTTAAATAATGTTAGTTCATGTTGGTCATTGGTATGTAATACGTTTTTTTTTCGCTTATGGGAGGAGAAGTTATTTTACGGATCAATGTATATATTTTTGTTGTCAGAATATCTTGCATAGTGGTGATTTTTTGTGTAAATTAGTGTAAATAAGTACTGCATTTGTGCCTATTACAATTACTACAACATTTATTGCCAATAATGCAAAGCTAATTCTTTTAATTAATAACTGATCACAGGGACTGGGCAATAATAAAAGATCACAGGGACTGGGTAAATACGCGAACCGGTGAAACTTTCTGGTTTTGTATAGAAACAAAACATAATCAAAATATATTTATTTTGTGGTTTTTCTGACAATAGCGCAGACTTTTGCTGTTCGAGTTTTGGTTAACGCGTATTTTCTTCAATTTTACAAGACGACAGCGATAACACGGTTTATTTCTTTATTGATAACCGTTACACTACAGTCACTTATTAATATCTTAGTTAGAAGGTGATTTTTCAAGCGGTTCCGTAGTGTATTGGTTACACGCTCGCTTCACATGAGAGAGGCCCAAGGTTCGAGCCCCAGTAGAATCAAATTATTTTATTTGTGTTCTATGTTAACTTTTTGTTTTGATGTAGACATGTTAGTTTAAATAAATATGCTGTTTTATTGTAACCATTTTTTGTTTTTATTATGCCCATGAAATATATGTGTGAGAGGGTGGGGGGGGGGGGGGGGGGGTTCGTAAACACAATAAAACTTTTACAATGTTTTCATATCAATGAGTACTCAACCCCTATCGTAAATGAGCAACGTAAGAATAAGTTCAGAATCATCTCCCCTTGAAGTTGAGAAAAATATGAAATTACGCTTACAATATGAAGCAGATTTTTTAAAACCTACACAGTTCTGTTCCATTAATGAAAACTGCACACGGATGCCGGTATAAAAGGAAACCAATGTAAATAAAATGAACTATGAAATATTTGGGGGTTACAACACAAAATCATAGATAATGGTTATTTGGGAGTTATAACACAACATCATAGATAATGGTTATTTGGGGGTTAGCACACAAAATCATATTTTCTATTTTGTTTAAAATAATCGGCCAATAAATTAATATTTACAGTAGAAAAATATCGTTCCATGTAACTTCATTGAGTGCCTTTTACACTGAAATTCCCGACGCCCGCATCAATTGTTTTTAATGTGAATTCTGTTTAAAAATGTCTTGTTAGATACCCGAGTCATTCAGCTTTTCGAGATCTATGACTGGATTCTGCTGTCCGATTCTCGTAGCTTTCTATAGTATCAGTTCTTGGTGGGTTACGAATAATTCTAAAACGCTGAATTTGTTCTTTGCTTATATAAGCAAGAATCATGTAAAATATTCGACAAGCAACATTTGAGTGAAACTGATTGTGATGACTGGTAAAACAAATAGTTTGATATGAATGTACACAAGATCGAGACTTCTTTTTGGTTGTTAACTAAGTCATGACGAGCATGTGTGTTTGTCCAAACGGAAAGAACGAGAATAATGTTTATGTTTTTGTATTCAACAAGTTCACGGCACTCTAATTGTTTTCAGACAAGATATTAATGAAATGCTATGAATTGCATAATAATTTATATACGCTAATACTGAATAATACTCGTGTTCTACATAATTATTTTCTTCATTATCATACACTTGAAATAAAGAAGGCAAGTATAAAAATCTCAAATAACCATGGCTTTTTGTTGAAAGGTTAGCTTCCTGTTTGTCATTTAGTTTATATCTATATAAATTATTGCGAACTTCGCCCTACATTCTCCATGTACCCATTTAATTATTGCGGCTACTGTATATAACTAGTTAACATTTGAAAGGTCGCTGTTCGCTGTATTTTGGGGCGACATTTTAAGGTTTTAGCACTATAAAACGACATTTTGATTTCCTGTTTTGTTTTCTTCGCCTTTTTTCTATTGACAAAATATTCTGCATAAAACATCAAAGCTTAAAAAAAAATTACATAATAATTCAGGATTCTCTGACATTTCAAGTTGACAACCTTTAATATTTTTTCTCCATGGTTACCATAACCATTTAATAACAAAATTCACTCGTATGAACCTACATATTGATAAAAACAAGACTTTGTTTGTATATAGGTATACATAAATGTATTATATAAGCATTTATGATAGCGTATCAAGTGTAAAAAGCGGAAAAGAAAGAAACGAAAACATAAGCGCACAATTGTTTTTATCTCTCATCAGAAAATCATAAAAAAGTCATTCTAAAATAATTTTACAAAAAAATAACGGCAGGAGAAAAATACAAAGTTAAAGCAAATACAATTTTTAGTATTGATACTTTATCTAAAAATAGAAAATAGTTTAGTTTAACCGCAGTCATTTTTAGTTCCAACTTCACTTGCAAGGGAACCAACGTTTGAACAAATGAATATGTCATAACCATGTCGAAATGTAGAATGTTAGAGATTGCATTAATGTATTTAACATGTAGTATTTCTCGTACATACAAATATCATAAACTGTTTAAAAGCATTAATAATATTTAGATAATCATTTGTAAACTAAAGCAGTCGGACCCGAAATATTTAACATTAATCAGTTCATATTTCTCAGCTCCGCATTGGTATTCAGAATAAAACCGTTCTCAAAATAGTTCAATCGTTCATCAATTGTGTTCAAGTACATAGATGTCTACGTACTGGTGTGTGATAATGATGCGTAGTTCATAATTGAATAATAGTGTATCAAACAATTTGTTTAAATAGTACCTACACAGGAAGGAATTCCTCACCACATCTGGATTTTTAAAAAAAACGTTTTATATAATGCTTTATATACGACAGGGGGAACTTTGACTCTGTAAATAAATAGACTTGCTTACGCATGTTCAATGTCATTTTATCTATTAAGTGACACCACTATACTATTTGAATTGTCCGGAATTAATTCGCCTCCACTGGTATTCGACCACGGGACTTTTTATGTCTGTTTTACCTCAGAGAATTTTGGCACTGTGAGGTGAATATACGAATGAATATCTTGTTTTGATTTTGACCAAATTATTTTAGTTTTACGCTCATGCTCGGAGATCGTTCGGGGTAACGGAAATGTACGAAAAACGGGCGATAATGCATGAAGTTCATTAGAGTCTGGAACCTTAAGCATCGTACTGCATGTGTGCTAACATTTTTCTCGATTATCATGCAATTCTATGCTTGGTCTGTAGTAGGCAAATAAGAGTTAATATGTACGGAGACCACCCACGCACAATGGTTTTACGAACTCGTCGATTTCGAGTCTGAATCTCCGTAAGCTCTTCGCTCGGAGTGAGTCACGTCCCTAACGAGGCCGCGTGCCTTCCGTGTAAATATGTACGGAGACCACACGCGCACAATGGCTGTACGAACTGGTCGAATTTCCCTGCGACTGATCTGATCCTCCGTAAGCTCATCTCTCGGACGAGTCACGTCCCTAACAAGGTCGCGTGTCTTCCGTGTGAGGACGTTTGCCGCAAGATCACCCCACAGCCATCCTACGATCGTTTATACGCCATTACGGCAGCTTGTTATGCCGGCGATACACTATATGCTAATATTTCCGTAGTATTGAAAGCAGTTCATATTTAGCAAGCATACACAATATAATGTCCAATCTTTGAGCGCTTATTATTTTAAGATAATGAAATATCTTGTACTGCAAACAAACAAAAAACAACCGATAAGCAATTTAGATATTTATTATATTTTATTCATCAATCGGATCATCTAGTGCCATTCGTAAGTTCTCTGTTTTTACCACTTATAACACCAAAAGGTTACTCAAGTATTAGGTTTAATCACATCTTAAAGTATATTCCGTTAAAAAAATTACGCTAGAAACAAGTTGGTGACCTGTTCGAAATCTTTCCGTTTAATCAAAAGAGCGAAAAACACTGTATTGGCCTAAATTTTCTTCTCTTTTAAAATGAAAATATGAAGAACGTAAAATACGTATTAAAAATTACGTAAAAAAGAAAAAAATCAATTTATATTGGTATATATTATATATTGGGAATTTAAATGACTCTCAGCACAAACAATATATCAGTTCAGTATTATGGAACATTTAAAACGCATTGATTAAAAATACATAATGGACCTAAACGTTTCAAAAATCGTTGACATCAACTTAAAAGAGCACTTAAAGAAGACGGTCTAATTGGGCACGAATCATAAAATAACATTATTGTTTGCAAAAGTAAAAGTGTTTCTAAGCTTAATAATGTTGAAATAGAAAGCGTCAGAAATACAATAAAATAAGATTAAAACGCTATCGATAAATAATTACTTTATAAACTTTTGCCGAAGAAAAAACGGTGAGATTTTTTTTACAATTTTACAATGCATAACGTCAACGTTAGTAAAAGCAAGATAATTGATGAAATGCATAAATACTGGAATATTTGAATGTGTACATGGCATGTTCAGAAAAAAAATAGCTAGAAGTTTAAAATCTTTTAGATTAAGGTTTATTTTCAGGTATTCAAGTATTAACTCATCACTTTATCTTTTATAGTAATAACCATTGTTGTAAATGGCCTTTTGTTTATCGGGATTCTTTCCAAATTTGTAAAATTACGCGTTTATTATTAGTTAGAACAACAGCTTATAAGAAAATATCTCCCTTTATTACAAAGATATTTTAGAATAGTAAAATAAATTTAGATCTGTTAATCTCGATCTATTTTAAAGCTACAACGTATGCATTCCATCTTTGTATAATCATGTTTACTGTATGCTATTTAGTAAAATAATTATATTCTTGTAAACTTATAAGTGATAAAAAGCAGAGTAACACTTACAATTTTAGAATTACTCTAATACGAATCAACACATATCAACATTACAAGAGGGCCAAGATGGCCCTAGTTCGCTCACATGAGATTAGTCGGTTCATTCAATCTTTACCAAACGTCAAACTTGACCTAGATATTGTCAAGACAAACATCCTGGTCAAGTTTCATCATTATTGAACCAAAACTCTGGCGTATGGAGTGTTTTTGTTTTTGTAAGATTTGACCTGGTGATCTATGTATTGAGTTGACCCCCCTTACCAAACATCAAACTTTGCTTACAAAAATAAATATTATGACCAAGCTTCATAAAATCTGAAACACAATTGTGACCTCTAGAGTGTTTTCAAGGATTTTCTATAATATCATGAAAAACAAGAGGGCCATGATGGCCCTGCATCGCTCCACTGTTTTTTCTTTGCGAAAAAAACGTGTAATGCACATGAAATGAAATGTACTCAAGCAAATTGTGACTTTCTCTTTCTATCCCTCGTCCCACTGGGCGCTTAAAGTTGGAAGGATGAGCATTTTTATATATGGAAAAAGTTACTACCGTGTTAACTAAACAGACAAAAAAGCCTGGGAATTGTTACACAGGTCCTTTGCTTATAACGTAGGTACATTTATCTCTCCAAAATAAATTGTCGTTCTTTCTATTTCACATATTTTTGGATGCTGAAGATCAAATCTACGCATTTGATTTGAAACAGATTCACAAGACCCATAGGAATCAAAATTCCTTAATCCTTTACCAAACAACACATTATAGACTTTCCCAATTTGAAAGAGGTTGCAGACGTCAATTGAATTAAAATGGAATATGAAGAAAATGGTCAGGTAGGGTAGAAATAATTGTGATAAAAGGAGAAATTGCTCATCAACCCACACATCCCTAAGACCAACAAGCCTGAGAATATTATGTTAAGATTATTTCTTTATATTTATAAATGTATTTAATTAAGTAATACATTTGACTTCTAAGATCAATTCATATTCATATAATATTAAGAAAATTATAAAATGGTCAGAAATATATATGGATTGTTGAGCAATTGACAATCATTTCAACAATTCATGATCAGTCACGATTCACAAATGGAACAATGAATCATTAGTTATTAAAAAGCAGCATATACGATAGTTAAGACATTGCACTTCATTAATTTCAACACCTTCTCTTCGATACAAAGTTTGAGTTTACCGTGCAGTATCATATATTGACTTTCCTTGAAATAATAATGTTCATGGAAGCTGTGTTTTTAAAATCAATAATATATTATTAAACTGGTTTTAACACTATAAAAAAGACATGAAATTAACACGTCATCCAAAATATTTTCATCCGGATATATGGTCACTTTCGACATATTTAAATAAAACCCGACTTTTTTCAGTTTATAAGAAAAACATTCATAACACATGTTCTTACTTCAATGCCTTTGTAAGCAGTCACCATCTGACCTAAAATGGCAATGAATGACAGGGTTTTATCTCATGCTTACAAGATGTTGATGTTGTTGTTGGTCACAGCCAAACAGCCGCAGTAATCTCCACTGGTAAACGTCATATGTTCAGTTTTGTGACCCCCGGGGCCGGTTCAAATTTGGCCAGTGGAGCTAAAAATGACAATCTAAGGGCAATAATTATGGCATTAATTATGTGATTTTGCTCATTATCAAATTTGACTGAGATCTTTCAGCAACTTTGATAAAGAATGCTTGAGAAATGTGAATGCTAGAGTGTTTACAAACCAAATGTGGACGGGCGGACGGCGGACAAAGACCAATCCTAAAACCTCAGCCGAGTAATCAGGTGAGCTAAAAAGTGTGTTTCACCGATCTGAGCCATTTTCAAACTTGTCCGAAAAATCAATAAAAGCAATGTATTGACTAAGTTTCACGATGATTAGGCAAACAATGTGACTTCTATAGTGTTGGATCACAATGTTTCTCTCTAGTCACATAAGGAAAACTGCCCCCCCCCCCCCGGCAGCCATGTTTTTTGACCGATCGGGACCATTTGCGAACTCATCTGAGATATATATAAAACTAATCATTTCACCAAGTTTCATGATGATTGGGTAAAAAATGTGACGTCTAGAGTGTTCACAAGCTTTTTTTACTATATAAATTTAAGAAAACTGCCCCCCACCCGGCAGCCATGTTATTCAACTGACCGGAACCATTTTCGAACTCAACTCTCATATCAAGGAAAGAAATGTTCTGACCAAATTTCATGAAAATTAGGCCAAAATAGTGACTTCTAGAGTGTTCACATGTTTTCACTAAATACATATAGAGAAAAATGCCCCGCCCATTGGCGGCCATGTTTTTTCACCGATCTGGACCATTTTCGAACTCGTCCGAGATATCAATAAAACCAATGTTTTGACCAACTTTCATGATGATTGGGCAAAAATTGTGACTTCTAGAGTGTTTACAAGGTTTCTCTATAGCCAAATAAGGAAAACTGCCCCGCACACTGGCAGCCATGTTTTTCAACAGACCGGAGCCACTTTTGAACTCAGCCAACATATCATTAAGACAAACATTTTTACAAAGTTACATGAAGATTTGACGAGAAATGTGACTTATACAGTGTTTACAAGTTTTTTTCTTTTTTTTGACCTAGTGACCTAGTTTTTAACCCGGCATGACCCAGTTTCGAACTCGACCGAGATTTCATTAGGACAAAGCTTCTGACTAAGTTTCATGAAGATTGGACAATAAATGTGGCCTCTAGAGTGTTTACGAACAAATGGGAACGGACGGACGGACGGACGACGGACAAAGACCGGTCACAAAAGCTCACCTGAGCAATCAGGTGAGCTAAAAAAAGCTAACGAGACTTGATAACGGTTAACAACATGGATCATCCTTTCCAAGGATGACATTAATACAAAGCATAATCACAACCAAAACCAACATAAATTCTTAGATTCTTACCTAATAGGCTTATTACATTAGCCACTGCCGTGACAAATACGTCCGAAATTGCAAGATTCACAATAAACACCGATTCCACCTTGAGAATTGCTTTCTTCGCTGCAACCACGTAAAGTACGAGAAAATTGCCAAATGTCCCGACAACCGATGTTACTACCAGAATTATGACGTTAGTCACGCCCCAAAACGGCTTCGCCGTAACGTAAGGCGTCATTATATTAGTCTCTTCTGTGGTGGAGGCAATCGTATCAAAGTTAATCATCCTTGCGGCGCTGTGTAGATGACAAGCACTTTTGCTTTACATAGCTATGATTGTACGTCCTTATAATAACACATCGTTGACAAAACCAACCTGCCGTTAATATATAATTGGTAGATTAACAGAAAACTGGATTGCTCTCAATAAATAGCAATTGTCACTAATTCCTTGGACTCCAAGTATGATTGTCGCAACGGCTAACCGCGATTTTATCAATACACAGGTGTACTCGCAGCATTGGCGCTACAATTACATAAATGAGCATACATGTATATCAAATGGTAACATATGGTGATTATAAACATATATGGGATGCGGATCCAGCATTGACCATATGGTCACGATTTCAACCAACTTAGTTTGATAGTCATCATATTGTTATATGTCATATATTACATATGTGGCATATGCCATTTCAGAGATGTGTACATTATTTTGCTATCTTTTGAAAAAGTTCTTATTGCGACTCTTCCGTGCGTTTGCATGGAACACAACGTAACGTTCACGTCATTATTTGCATGTTGTTGTTGGTTTGTTGTTGCTTATATAAGCTACAAATTACTTTATTCACAAAAACTTGAATACTTATTTGGCCATTAACTCAAAATATACGACGATTAAAGAACACTATTATGGGAATTAAATTATTCATTTGCGCATGTAAAATGCTCCTAAATCACTTGAATACCAGTATGGCTAATATCATAAACCATGTAAAGGTATGCACTAGTCCGTTTCCTAGTAATAGGCAAATAATTGATATGGTATACATTTCTTGAATATTCTTCTGATTGCAATTCCCACTTCCAACTCGGCGATACATTATGGGATCCTAATCCATCCTATTAAATCCAGCAATATATTGCAAACTATATTTATATGAAGCCTGAACAATGTTTCAAATACAAAATGGGAAAACACGTGTTTTCGCTATTGTGTTGCATCTCTGCGTCCATATTAATCAACTGACACCATCATCGAAGTTCTGTCAGTCGAAAGTTATTACTCGCGACTAATAAAGCATGTTACTACATCTGATATTCATTGGAATGCATGTGTTGGTTTATTATTGAAATTAATTACCTAATTATACACAGATGTTATAATCCGTAGTAGATTAATGTTCATGTCTATATATCCGACACTATTTACCAAGTTGTATTAATTACATGTTTAATTTCAATAGTTCAACTATGTGTAAATAATTACAATTTTATTAGTGCTGTTTAATTCCATCGAATGCAAATAATCTGTACTACTGGTATCTACCGGTATATTAAGAAATGATAAACCAGAAGTGTCTTATCTCAACTACCATGAAGGTCACGTATGTTTGTCTACAAACACTTGAGATAAATACCACATAAAATATTTTTTAAAAGCTAGATACTTCAATCAAATAAGGCATTTTATGGCACAAATGCCATATTTTGTCGTCGGTCGTCCATTTTTGCCCTATACTCATAGCCAATATGACATAATTGAAATGAATATATAGAGCAATGGGCAATAATTGTTTTCCGCCTAATGGTACAATTCAATTCAAGCTTGCGTCCGGGAGTGTCTATCAGTACTTCATTCGTTTCAACTATTTCTTCAGTGAATAAACATATTCTTATAATTATTTTTGGTTATTTCTAAGTAATCAGATATGAGAAAATAATCATTTTTTAATTTACATTCCTTTCTTATATAAGTCTCTAAAGAATTATAGGGAATTTTAATAAAGGACATTCATAAAAACAATGTGTGTGAAATAACACTAATCAGATGTGCTGAAATGAGATTCTTCGACAAGAGGTATATTAACTCACCAACAAGAAAAAAATACTCATATGTATTTATTTTTGCATTCACCCATCGTAAAAACGAATTTAAACAATTGTTTATGTATAAATATAGAACTCAGAGTGAGTTTTGAACCAGAAAATAATAAACATATTTATTTTGGACCAATAAAAAGATGATCACAATAAAGATATCATAGTTGACCTTGTTACCTCGGACCATAGAACGATCTTAAAAGTCCCTTTCAAAAACAATGCTTGATAAATGCACACGGTGTGAAATCAATAAATTGATCAAACTATACGATACACACAACTGCAATAACACCATACAAAATATCACAGCAAGCACGAAAAAACGTAAGTTGTTATGGATTGCAGTAGTCCGTAAATAAAGTTCTTTTCATACACTGTTTTCATGGGATCATATTAAGATCTTAATTCACATCTTTCATCGTTTTCTATGGAAAATGGTCTTGTAAATTGTATTAATTTCTAATATCTTTCACGACATAAATTCATATACGCCTATAGTTAAACAAAAGCTACATGCAAAATAACGAATGTTAAAAGATAGTAAGTAATGCACACTATTCTTCGAATTTTAGTAAGACATACTTAGTTAAACGCAATATGAAGTTTAGCATAATAATTACGTAACGCACATATATTGCAACGTATCGTAGACCAAACGTTATGTTTCGTAGACGAAACGGCACGTTTCCAAGACGAAACGTTGGGTTATATAAATAAACACATTATCAAAATATGCAAAAAAGTCTCTTGTAATGGTCGTCTGAAACATAATTCACCAACGAACGCGAACCTGCAAAATACAAAAGGCGAAACCCGATGCACAGTCTATTCATATGCACAGCCCTTTTATTATCTGCCCTTGCATTTGCAGGAACACATTCATTGTCCTGGACTATCTCGCTAACTGTCGCCCGGCAGGAGGCTGCTATCTAAGGAGCCTTCGATCCGAAGGTTAGACGTCTCAGTTAGAAACCTGCAGTTGACCAACATTTAGGTATGTATGTAATACGTCAATCATATACCATCGCACATGCGTATGCGTAAATACTTTTAAACAAAAAGCTTACAAGTTTAGTAAAGAAACTTGCGAGGAACCAATGCGGCATATAAAATATTGCTTTATTTGCATCAAACTTATTTTTTTTATACTATATTAAGCTTATTTAAAGCTAAGCATTCACTTAAATCTATGCTCTTAAAATTTTTCAAATGTAAGACGTTTTGGTAAGAAACATGCGAAGTACAAAGTACGACTAATCGATTTAGGTCTTCAATTTTCATACATCTTTCTATGGAATTTTTATTGGGAATTAAAAATTGCTATTCCAATAACCAAACTATAATACAATTACAAACAAAGAAAGATCTAAGATTTTAAAATAAACTGCTATAAAACTTCGTCAAAACATTTTGATAGAATGAAAACAGAAATATCCGTTTTTATGCATGCGAGTTACACAATTTGTAAAGAAATTAGCGTCATGTATTTTATAATTAAGTGTATGTTTTATATCCGTCTGCATGCATGTAGTTACTGGAAATATATGGCTAACATTTTACCCATCTTCATAAGGATGCTTATTAATGGTACTGCATAATTATATGGTATATATTGTAACTAAAATCATTCGCTTGGTTGCATCACAGGTACGGGCGCCTGGCAAAGTCACTCAAGCACTATCAATATGTCATAAAACAACATTTTTCTTTACTTTGACTATTGTTTTAATAGATATAATATATATGAACAAAGTAGGTATCAATTGACACGGAAAATCAACTACATTTATATTTGTAAGCGATTAGTTGCCTAAATGGTGAGCGATTTGCGAAAACTATGAACCATATTGTTGAGAAAGGTTGCCTCTTGACGAAAAATGAATACGAAAAGAAACTTGTCAACATAACTACATGAAAACACTTCTCGAACTCGAAGAATTGTTATGTCGGCGCTCGTCTGACCGAACTTTCAGCTAGATTTTAACACGAATAAAACTATCGCAATACCCAAGCTACCGAACATACTCGGCATTATATTATATCATATTTTTGGCAAAGTGATGAAAAATATTGTATAATGACATATTGATAGTGTGGGTTGCATGAAACATGTAAATCATGTCAATGATATTCAGAAGATTTAATCTGGTATCTTATATAATGGACCGGATTGTTGTGAATGCAACGTAAATTTATTCAGGGCATAAAACTAAACATATATTGCGAACAAGGGAATAACGATTGTGAATTCTTCTAAGCTAAAGGTTCAAATTAATAAAAACACCAGTATATATCGTAAAACTTACTGCTTCATCACTTCGGAACTTTCTTCCACTAGGGATTTCAATTCTTCGCTGTCGGATTGTAAGGATCTTAATCTGTAAAAAAACAACACTTCTTAATCTGGTCAAGCCTTATAGTGATTATTGTGGTAATAATGTTACGTCGTTTAACATAAAAACAAAACATAACACTTACGAGAAATGTCAATACAAGTTCATGTAAAGTTCAGTCAACTATGGATATACAATAACATATTTTTAAATGACTATGTCGTCATACGTAAGTATACGTCACTTACTCTGATGTCAGGCGATCCAGTATGTCTGTTCGTTGTTTCTTCGCACGAGGCGAGTGTTCTGGTTCGTAACTGCTTGAAGGACCCGCGCCAGATCGGCTTATATACCCCTTTGACAAAACATTAACGTGTTTGTTTTTAATTGTCCTTGAAATTGATTTCTTAGTTCGTTTTAGCGAAGTTCAACATGCCCTCAATAGTGTTGTTGTTTTATAACCCCCGTAACGAAGTTAATGTGGGTACATGGGAATCTAAACATGGTTTTGTCTGTCTTGAAAACGTGTTATGATGTCAAGAACACAATTTAGATCTTACGTTAAAATTACCTAAGAAATAGACATGCATGGCATTTCTTAAGTAAGTGACAATTATGACAGGCCTTGAAACCTAAAACAATGCCGACAGTAAATCATTAACGAAGTGTTGTTTGTAGTAACTGAAAATATACATATATTTCCAATTGTTTCAATTAAGAATACAAGAACCATGAAGGATATGTATTAAGACAAAACCTATTACATGAAGATAATTCTGACAGGATATACATTTTAATTTCCTACCGTATTTATTAAGTATCTATAGTCCCAATATAATCGGTTTCTCGTAAATTCTGAATCATTTTATAGAGGATAAACGTAAGCTCACTATTTCATATTGCAAAAGTGTGCCAAAAAATAATTAAAAAATAATATGAGCCTTGATTTAAAAATATGTTTGAAATTAACAATATAAATACTATGTAATACAACAACAACAAACAGTGCAATAAATCAACGAAAAAAGTTCTAAGGCTTGCTTAACTGTTGTTTTAGCATTTCGTCATTTGTTGTACCAGTTTTCGAAATGATATTTTAAAAATATTCACGCATGTCCTTTTTAACGTCGCATTAAAAGACCCAAGTTTTTACCTCCTCATTCCTAAGCGATATTAATGTCCCCACGCTGGGCTTCCTATTTGACAGAGAGGATCTCACGATAGATATGACTCTCTCAACAATGTGGCGGCACTTTCCTTCTTTCTAAAATCACGTGTATGTTACACATCATCATGACATTTACAAACGAGAAATTGTTTATATTTAAAAACCATGTCTGTACTTTTGCTTAACCAGTTTGTTTACGATCTTTATCGTTCGTTATATCATTTTTGCATTTAAGGTAGCGCACCTCTAATGATTTCCCGCGATTTCTTCGAAGGTTGAAGAGCCTACTATTAGGTGCCGTAGCCTAGTGGTTAAGGCGATAGACTAGAAATCTTTTGGGATATTCCCGCGCAGGTTCGAATCCTGCCGACGACGTATACTTTTTTGCGACGCGTTTTATTTATTTTCTAACGTAATTTGATTTAATATGGCATATAAGCTATATTTATTGTTAAATATGTTGCAATTTTTATGCACATTCTTCAATTATTAAAATGTAAACAACGTTATGGCGAAATTGGGTGATATACTGTTGAAAATACGAACCATGCATGTTGCATTTTCATTTTTATTTCAAAAAGTAAACGGTAAATCTGTCTATTTCTTGGTATTTTTGCTGTATAAAGTGTTTCTATAAAAACTAAGTTTAAAATATGACTTAAATGATACTATTTTGAATTTTATGACACTTTGTTTTTAACCGACCGAATTTTTACTTGGCTGAAATTACTTACATTTCATGGCGCTCTTCCATAGATAAAAATTTGTAAAAAATAAATGTCTGTAAAAGAATACTTATTTCATCTTGTTTAAACTTTAAACACCTTTACAGCATCTGTACACACCAACTGCATTCCCATATTTGGAAATTTGAATGAATTATGGAACTTCTATATACCCCAGGGGTGAAAATAAACTGGACAAAAGCCGAGCGTGGGGGTGGTTTTGAAAAAAATCGGTATATTTTTTTTTAAGCATGGAAAGCCTACCTACAAATTTGCATGTAGTTCAGTGAAATGATGCTGATTAAGAAAATAATTACTTAGATTATATTTGGATATGTGCCCATTAGAGGTGCGCTACCTTAAAGCATGAAGAATATAACTTGTTAATCACTTTTGTATTGCTCGTTCTATGGTTGAGACTAATTATATATTTTGCTTTTATCACAATACCAAGAGATGGAAAATAACACAACACATCAAATGGGTGTAAATGATACACACGCAGTCAAAGATGGCGAAGTCCACGCATATGATGATATGTGTCTTGTTCTGTGAAAATTGGGCAAAATGCATGTGCGTAAAGTGTCGTCCCAGATTAGCCTGTGCACTCCGCACAGGCTAATCATGGACGACACTTTCCGCTTGAATGGTATTTTTCGTTTAAAGGAAGTCCCTTTTTATCGAAAATCTAGTTTAAGCAGAAAGTGTCGTCCCTGATTAGCCTGTGAGGACTGCACAGGCTAATCTGGGACGGCACTTAACGTACATGCATTAAGCCCAGTTGTCTCAGAACAATACACAATAAATAAAATGAGACCAATATATATAGAATGACATTTAGTGTAATGTTACCCACCTCGGATAGTTTGCTGCTCAAGGTTTGGAGGCTGTCCTTTACAGAGCAGATGTTCAGCTCCACCTTCTTGGTTCGGGTCAAATGTTTCGTGAGGTTGCTGAAATACAGAACCATTGAACAATCTTCATGACTTCCGCCTGTCGACGACAGACCAAAGGTATTAATGATTTTCACATTATTTAATGAAACGTCGTCAGGAATTTAATTCAATTTACCCAACAAAATCCGTTTGCAAAAGACGAATATTTATACTAATTTTAATTATTAATTAGCCATAAATGCGATTAGGTCTAAAATACCGAAATTAAAAGGGTAAATACTCATAGTATCTGCATAAAAATTTGAACTTACAATTATCTTATAGGTAAGAGATAAATCTGGTCAAGAAACATTCGTTTAATTATTAAAATTGTAAGAATTAGAGGGCAATTATGTAACAGTGTAATATCCATATCGGACATTTTCGTCCGCTCTGAAGACTACGATTATGCAATAAACATAAACTGCAAAGCTGCACTTATTGCATTAGTGACCATTGGAATGGAGAACAACAAGTAACACCTTTAAACGCTTTTAAAATATTTAAGTAAGTATCCGAGAAGTTTCGTTTAGGAATAAGAGTTGCATTTCGGTGTGAAACAGCTAGTTAAAACAATGTAATTTCATTAAGTTCATATATAAATCCATTTTAAAACTTTACAGCATTGAGTATATAGCTACAACAATATCTTCAATATTTGCTTTAAAAAATCATGTATTGAGTGTCCCTTACCCGAATTCCTTTTGAGAATCGCTAAAAGTGGTGTTGAGATTGTGTCGACAATGCTGACTCACCAACGAAGCCATAAGTACCCCGATACTATGCTGCTTTTGTCTGCAAAATAACGACAACTCATTGAATGCTTTATAATGAACGCTTAACTATGGAGAAATTTTCGAATGAAATTTTTAACTTAACATATTTAGCTAAAAACGACGAACTCACGAAAAGAAATACATTGTTTGATTGTGCTGCACACATATCCCGCCATTAGAATACATTATATCATATTCCCGGTCTACAATATCTTTTAGCGGAGGATTTACTTCTCATAATTGTTGAAGACCTCTTTAATGCGACATGGCTAATGCGTTTACCTTGTGTCACATTGTTGGCAATCGGTCAAATCCAGTAAATAAATGCCCAAGTGATATGATACTTCTCTTCATTACATGATGCAGCTGCATATTAAAACTGTTGACACTCAGATAATTATACTAAAAAAAACAGTTCTTATCTTTTCCCGGCTTTTAGAATATCTATGGTTACTTACTTTTCACAATAATGAATAAACTTTTCGTGAGGATGAAGATCGCCGTACTGTTTGTGTCTTGTCATAAGCGAATATACGGACTGAAGTTTCTGTTTAAAAGATTCTGCTTTCGTCAGGCTAAAAATGAAATATTTTTTTAATTTCAAACCTTCACAAAACATTGGATTTCTGCTTTTGTAAAAAATGTGTAAAGATCTTTGAAATCAACTCGCATGCACGTTTTAATCTGTTTTCGAGCAATAAATATTCTACAGCTGGAATAAAACAGGTTGAGATGGCCTAATTCCATATCCACGGTCTTATTAAAATTCAATTCAAAATATATTGTTTAAGCTTTGATACATATGAGAAGATTATAAGAAAAAATCTAGTGTAAGTAATTCGCATCTGAATACGAGGCATCATTGTTAACAGTGTTTTGGACATCTATACCCCGGTAATTCACATACGCGTTTAAGCTTAATAAATCATTAGCAACTGGAATTGTAAGACTAATGAAAGATTTCAACCATTGTCTTGTTTCTGGTTCGTAAAAAATTAATTCTAAAACAGCATCCTACGATGGTCTTGTATCAGTATTGCAATTATATTTTCAATGGTGATTGATTATTTCCTATCCATTTGAAATTGTTATTTGTAAACATTTTTTCCTCATTTACACACACGATGTGGTCATTTTCTATCAACATTTTTCCTTGCGGAACAAAAGTTTTTTTACTTTTGCTTTAAAATGTACTCGATAACAGTCCAAATACAATACCAAGAGATCAGCTTTTAATTTTATTTATTTTGCTTACACAATTAACATAGTGCATGTTTTTTACGACCATTCCCCCTTTCCGATTCAAAAAGGGCGGTTGTCGATAACTGACATAAGGATGTGCACTAAGTACTTGTGTATCAGTTTACGTGAGGAGTAGTGCGTGAGTAGCTAACCTGACCGCCGTGATGTTACTTAAATACTGTAGAAAGCCATAAATAAATTGACAAAGTGGTTTGTGGATATTTTTTTCTGTTTTTCTGTGAAATGACGACGTTTTTGACGTCATACATTTAACAAATTTATCCAGTAAGACACTTTTAAAATGTAAATCAACGTTGAAAAAGCATTAAATAAAACTACATGTGATGGTCTGAAGCGGGTTATCGATTTTTTTCACGCATGGTCATATAAAAAACACATACAAAATAAACATTTAAACTTGTGGTTGTGCCACTAGTGAGATATAAATTTTTCTGATCTAGCGAATAAAAGGTGATAATCTAACTAAGCCAACACATATCCTATACATCATACCACCGATCCTCCTCGGAACAACCGCTCGTACAAAACCGTCTGGAACGCTCTTGCTCGCGCATGCGCTTGCTGAGGGCATCCACATATGCCTCGATCTCAGACAACCTTGAGTTTATCTGAAGCAACATTGAGACGAAAATATTTACATGATAACGTTTATATATATTGTAAATACAGTGGTTAACTTAAAACAATGTGAATTAAGGTATATTCGACATGCCCAATATTTCAACCTCTCAGCGTTGCGTTAATGCATATTGGAAGACAAAAATAATATTTTCTTCAAAATAACCGTTTACCCATATGTGCTCGTACTCACTCCATGATGTGTTTATCTTGTCCTGAGAAAACTGGGCATAATGCATGCGCGTAAAGTGTCGTCCCAGATTAGCCTGTGCAGTCCGCACAGGCTTATCAGGGACGACACTTTCCGCTTTAATGGTATTTTTCGTTTAAAGAAAGTACTTTTTTACAGAAAATCTAGTTTAAGCGGAAAGTGTCGTCTCTGATTAGCCTGTGCGGATTGCACAGGCTAATCTGGGTCTACACTTTACGCACATGCATTATGCCCCGTTTTCTCAGGACAAGACACATTTATTAAAAAACATCTTGAACAACACGTTATTCAGGGCCATGGCATATAAATACCTTTTCAAAGAACTCTTCAAAACTTCGATCTTTTAAACACTCGGAAAGCTGTCGAAGCGGCTCGTTCAGTTGGGTCTTCACACCCAACACGGTAGTTACTAACTCCTCGACATTAAGGCTTGTGTCTAGAATTGTAAATAAATTCAACAGCAAAGTAAAAGCTGCCGAGAAGCTTTCCCTGCGCATGCGTGTCTGTTCAAGAGTTGCCCTCATTTCGGGCACTACCAATTCGGAATGTTTTACGATTCGTTTTAAATACCTCCTGGAATAAAACGAGAAATGGCATAGCATTAAGATAAGCAAGAATGCGCACACGCATAAAATAAAATCATATTATATAATAAATAAAGGTTATTGCTTTCAAAGATGCATGTTTGAAAACTTAATTTTGGAAAAACGTAGAATAACATTGTAAATATTCCGTACTTAAAGGATTGACAAAACTTCCAGCGCACAAGCTGTGACTAAAAAAAGTTGTCATTGAGCCAAATAGCTCACCTGAAATTTGTTTCACCCTTTAAAAGGTTCTTCTGTTGTGATAAATACTGGCAAACGGCGTAGTTCAAAACATGGGCAATTCCACACGCCTTCTTTGCCGACTGGCAGTCGAGATCCAAGTTGTCAAACTTACTGATTTCCGGAAATGGAGCTACGTAGATGCCAAAAAAATGTATATCAGTGGAGTAAGAGAATAAAAGGTACCATGGCACACAATAAACGATTAACATAGGTATCCGATATTGACAATGTTTATTAAATGAGTGTGCGAAGAAATGTAAGGATGACAGAAGACACGTGCTTTTCTGTATAAAATTACAAAATAGCTTTATGTTATTTATTTATTAATTTTATTACAAATATTAGTTATCGCCCACGCATAACAAGTGTTCCTTGTTTGTGCCATTCAATTTATTTTGTGTACAAATTGCATGGCTCCTCTTACGTAAAATAATAGTTAAACTTACAAATAAATACGTATCAATAGAACCAAACGTGCTAAGTTCGTAGTACAATTGTTACATCACCGCTTGAACTTACGGACAACTACCATATACGGACTGCCGGTCCCCATACAGGACGAGTTCATTAAGTACAGACGTGTTTTCCGTATGCAAGCCGGATATGAACGCATTGGTGATGTCTCGTCTATGACGTCTTTAAGTTCTGAGTCGTGCCAGAGAATCAGTTGGCTACTGGCCGGAATTTCCGTCAGTTCGGCGATTTTTTCCTGTAGGTAAGGGTGTCTGAAGAGGGAAAAAACATATTTACAGATGTAATAAATTCAATTGCAATAAGTTAAAAGCGATTTGGCGCCGTCGTATTCTTCAAAACAACGAGGTAAGCTACAGCCAAATATGCAGTGTACCGGTAGCTCGGACTTGAACAAATGGTTTTCGTACGAAAACATCAAATGTATACATGTGTTTTCAATTTACATACACTAGCACATACACATGTTAAAAACATTCTTAGTTACGAAAACAAATAATGTAACATAAAAAATAACTCGAAAATAGAACATAACAACGTTCAGGATAAAGCCGAAAAATAATATAACTGCATTCTTTATTTATCTGCACTCATTATATACAAACATCGTACTAAGATCTCACGTGCGTAGCCGTTGAAGTAGACATTTTATAACATTTGATGAATAAGTAAGATATTTTGTGAAAAAGGGTGTCATTGGGTGGATAAGCATCAATTTATTAACAGTACGGGTAGAGAGGTTGAATTATTCATGGTAAAAACAAAAATGGCCTTGTTATTTTCCTCTTAATTAACAATAAGTCAAGAGTATTTAAATTAACCATCAACCAAAATACGCACTTATTCCACGCACTTATCAATAAAATATCACCCAAAATAAGTAATGATTATACGCACGTGTCAAAAAATATCAACCAAAATATGAAATAATTTCACGCACGTGTCTTCTGGTCCCACATACAAGACCATGAGTTCGCCAGTGCAACAAGAAAACATCTGCAGTTGCACCGAGAAGGCAAGTTTCTCCACCGTGGCAAAGAAGCGCTCAAAAGTCCACATCTTTTTCATGTTTAGCTCCATTAATCCCGCCAACATCGGTTCCAATAATGCTTTCAGCGACCTGATACAATATAGTGCAATTGTATGCAATTCAATACAATACAATATAAAAATATACCATGCAGTTATTTCTGTAATTTTCGTAATACACGTATAATAATGTCAAAACCAAGAGGGCGTTGACGGCCTTGGAGCGATCACCCGAGCTCGAGGTAAACCAATTGTCGAAGACCCGGTGACCTAGTTTTTGAACACGTGACTTTGCCTACATATTGTCAAAAACAACATTCTGACCAAGTTTTATTAAGATTGAGTAAAACATATGGCCTCCTTAGAAGCAGCAAGGTGTCAAGAAATTAATCAGGTGACCTAGGTTTAGGACGCACGTGAACCATTTTTAAACTCAGTGTAGATATGATAACGATTTACGTTCTTACAAAGTGTCGTTAAGATTATGTCATAAATGTGGCTTCAACAGTCGTTTATATGTTCTTTATATTTGACCTGGTAACCGAGTGTTTTGGTTTTATCGCGATTGGTTCATAAATGTGGCTTCTACTGTTGTTAATATGTTTCTTATATCTGACATGGTGACCAAGTTTTTTGGACGCATGTCCCCAAGAATGAAACTCAGCTTAGCTATTATCAAGATAACCAGTCTTAAGTTTAATCGACATTGGGTCATAAATGTGGCCTCAAAAGTGGTTACTTTTTGTCTTTGATTTGACCGGAAGAGCTAGTATTTGGATGCACATGATTCTTATTCAAACATTGCCCTGATATCATCAGGTAAAGATTCTGACCAAGTTTAATCAACATTTAGACACTAAATGTTGCCTCTACAGTGACATCAAGGCTTTCCCTCATTAAATAGTCTTGGGACGCACGTGATCAAAGCTTAAATATTGTCGAAATATATATTCTTACCGTGTTTCATAAAGATTGAGTTGTAAATCTGGCCTTTGTGAATAATGTTAATAAGATTTGACCTGGTGAAAAAGTTTGTGAACGCACAAAACAAATATAAAATTGGGCATGTGCATTGTCAAGATTTATAAACTGACAAGTTTCAACTAGAGTGACGGACTATTTTTTGCGGCACTTAACCCAAAATCGAACTAAGCCTGTATACTTGCAAGATAAACATTTTTAGCAAGTTAGTTCAACATTGAATGAAAAATGTTGCCTCTAGGGCGATTACGATCTTAATCTTGACGCAATACGACGGACATAGCTCGTGCGACGGACGCCGGACATATGGTTATCACAACGGCTCACCTTGAACATTGCGTGCTCAGCTCAGGGAATAAATCAAACAAGTTTTAAAAACGTGGTGTTTTACTATAAATTTTTATAAGTACAGTCGTAATTGTTTGTCCCTAATCAGGTATATTCCTTAGAGTTTGATAACATTTGTACAATAAAAATGCCCTATATTAACAAGTAAATCACATTTATGAATGAAATGACTATGGCTCAAAACAAAATGAGTATCGTGAATTAAAAATAAAGTTACTAATGAAGAACCGTCAAGGCGTCCGAAACTCCAAATAAAACGCTTTTATACATCAAAGAATGAAGAATTATCAGAATCAATCTGGAAAATAATATACCGGTGTAAAATGTGCCTACTTTGAGAGATAACACGTGTCTGGCAGTGAGTTACTCCACTTGATGTCGCCATTTGGACTTATCTGGACACCGGATAACGCTCCTTCCGGTTTCTGTGACGTGATCTTGTGCCTTTAGCAGAAATAAATCAAGATCATATTAGACTTTTTTTTTCTTTTCTTTAAATGAGATTTCATTTATTTGATCGAACTATTATTAACAACGTATACCAAATATTAATTAAACGAAAAATAATAAGTAACCATACATTCGCCAAGCTGGATACGTTGTTATGTTGTTTCATGATGTATGTGCAATTTGATATAAAAATGTGTCGTGTTCTGAGAAAACTGGGCGTAATGCATGTGCGTCAAGTGTCGTCCCAGATTAGCCTGTGCAATCCGCACAGGCTAATCAGGGACGACACTTTCCGCTTTTATGACATTTTACGTTAAATGAAGTCTCTTCTTTGCAAAATTCCAATTTACGCGCGAAAAGTGTCGTCCCTGATTAGCCGTGCGGACTGCACATGAATAAACAAAGGGCCTAAGTATTCACATACCGAAGAAACCGTAATTATTTGAATGCAAATATTATTGGAGGATAACATGGGTTTGAAACTTTTTTTACAAAAACATTAGTTTTTTTCTTAAGAATTGGAGATCCGAACGACGACTATCGGTTAACTTAGGGTAAGTAGCCATTTGCTAAGAAGTGGAATCCTTATCACCACAAGTTGCTCATACCACCTATTTTAATCCGTATTATAAAACAGCACAGACCTACTTTACGTATCACTTGTAGATTTTCCTAAAATACCAGCAGTTAAAGTACATAAGGTGTGTGGTTTTAAAAGCATTTTAAATGAGTCCGTTTGGTTTGTACGACAAATGTGTGCGCTTTTTCGAATACTAGCCCGGTGTAAATCTATTGGTTGAAGTGTCAGCTCACATAGTCTCCGAATTGCTGCGGCCCCCGAAGGGCTGGAAGGGCAGCATGCCGGTGCTCACGTGGTACAAAGTGACCCCGAGACTCCAGAGGTCAACGGAGGCGTCGAAGTCCTGCTGTCCGGGCCGCCGCAACACGGCTTGCTCGTACATTCTCGGATACTGAGTAAAAATAAAATAAAATAAGCCGCGTTTTGTGAAAACTGGGCTTAATGCATATGCGTAAAGTGTCTCCCAGATAAGCCTGTGCAGTCCGCACGGGCTAATCTGGGACAAAACTTTCAGTTTTCATGGATTTTGTTTTAAATAAAGTCTCTTCTGAATCAAAATCCAGATTAGGCAGAATGTATCGTCCCTGATTAGCCTATGCGTACTGCACAGGTTTATCTGGGACGACACTTCACACACATGAATGAGGCAAAGTTTACCCAGAGTTAGGATAAAATGTTTAACATGCCTTTAGTCAACTGTAAAATAACTACAGTTCAACAAAACTATTGATATACTTCACATGTTGGTTTCATATGTCACCAAGACTGATGACGGATATACAATTTGGTTTCAAATACAAACCCGAGCAATGATATATCGTGACACGCGTGATTTAATGGTAAAGTAAAAATCCCAACAATATCTTATAAAGGAAATTAAAACAAAACACAAGCCAGCCATCTTCTTCGATATGAATAAGCTTGTATTCATTAGTTTTATTGGCGTCAATGATACAAACTATCAATCCAATGTTACATACCAAATCTTCATATTACTGCATTTCAGAATATTGAGGAAAATATTGATTAATTTTCATTCCTCAGTTCCGCATATCACCGTAAATGTTTCGAATAAGATTGCTTAGATAAATTGATGTTAGTTGTATATACCATATATGCCATTCGCATATATCGAGGTAAATATTAAAGTGTATATGTCATATTTACCTCAGCATTACATTAAGGTACATTCCGTAAAAGATATTTTCAATGATACATAGATTAATACATCTCAATGAGGTAAAAATTACTTTTTAGATATTCGTAAATCCCATAAATATTACGTAAAATGTATTGTTCAGTTCAATACGTGTATTACGTATCGGTTAGTCATAAGTTCCTCTTATTACGATTATTAATGCGTATTAAGTATGTGTCAGGTACTCTTCAATACCGTATATTGAGGGGTTAATTTTACCAGATATTCTTTAGTCCCGTATATTGAGGTAAATATAGCGTATCAGATATTCGTCAGTCGCGTATATCGAGGTAAATAGTACGTAGCAGATATTCGTGAGTCTCGTATATTTAGGTTAATATATCATATCAGATAGTCTTCAGTCCCGTATATTGAGGTAATTATTACGTACCAGATATTCGTCAGTCCCGGATATTAAGGTACATATTACGTATCACATATTCTCAAGTCCCGTATATTGAAGCAAATACTTTGTATCCGGTATTCTTCAAGACCGATTATTGGGGTACATATTAAGTACCAGATATTCTGAAGTCCATTAAATTGAGGTAATTGTTACGTACTAGATATTCCACGGTTCCGTACATCGAGATAAATGTTAACAGATATTCCTCAGTTCCGTATATTGAGGTAATGTTTGGTACCAGATATGCCTCTGTTCCATATCTCAAGGCAAATATTGAGTACCTTATATTCATAAAATTTCACATATCAGAAGTTCATGAGTGCCATATATTTAGATAAATATTTTACAAATAATATATTCTCCAGTTCCATACATTTGGGTACATGTTTAATACCAGATGTTTCTCAGTTCCATATAGTGAGGACATCATTGCAAATAAGATACTCTTCAATATCATATACAGTAGTGAGGTAAATTTTACGTAGAAGATGCTCTTAAGTAGCATATATTGAGGTCATCGCTGCACATCAGAAACTCTTAAATCCGTTTATCGTTTACATTTTATAAACCTGATATTCTTCAGTTCCGTATATAGAGGTAAATGTTACATACCAGATATTCTTCAGTTCCGTATATAGAGGTAAATGTTACATTATAGATATTTTCAGTTCCGTACTTAGAGGTAAATGTTACATACCATATATTCTTCAGTTCCGTATATAGAGATGAATGTCACTTACCAGATATTCTTCAGTTCCGTATATAGAGGTATAATTTACATACCAGATATTCTTCAGTTCCGTATATAGAGGAAAATTTTACATACCAGATATTCTTCAGTTCCGTAAGGAAAGAGGTATATTTTCATAACAGATATTCTTCAATTCCGTGTATAGAGGTATATTTTACATACCAGATATTCTTTAGTTCCGTATATAGACGTTAATTTTACATACCAGATATTCGTCAGTTTCGTATATAGATGTACATTTTACATACCAGATATTCTTCAGTTCCGTATATAGATGTACATTTAACATACCAGATATTCTTCAGTTCCGTATATAGAGGTATACTTTACATACCAGATATTCGTCAGTTTCGTATATAGATGTACATTTTACATACCAGATATTCTTCAGTTTCGTACATAGATGTACATTTTACATACCAGATACTCTTCAGTTCTGTATATAGATGTAAATTTTACATACCAGATATTCTTCAGTTCCGTATATAGAGGTATATTTTACATACCAGATAGTCTTCAGTTCTGTATATAGATGTATATTTTACATACCAGATATTCTTCAGTTCTGTATATAGATGTATATTTTACATACCAGATATTCTTCAGTTCCGTATATAGAGGTATATTTTACATACCAGATATTCTTTAGTTCCGTATATAGAGGTATATTTTACATACCAGATATTCTTCAGTTCCGTATATAGAGGTATATTTTACATACCAGATATTCTTTAGTTCCGTATATAGAGGTATATTTTACATACCAGATATTCTTCAGTTCCGTATATAGATGTATATTTTACATACCAGATATTCTTCAGTTCCGTATATAGAGGTATATTTTACATACCAGATATTCTTCAGTTCCGTATATAGAGGTATATTTTACATACCAGATATTCTTCAGTTCCGTATATTGAGGTAAATGTTTCATCTTCCTGAAGCTCACGAGCAGCCCCAAAGTCGGTCAATTTGTACAAAGAACTGTAAAAAATGGTTCATACAATATATATAAGCACTCCAATAATGAAACCAACAGAAAAACAAGAAACATTAATCAGACAAGTACTGGACAACGGCGCAAAGAGGTCTATTATACTTTAACGTTCTGGTTGTGGCGCGTAATACTTGAAAATCATTTATTATATAGATTTGAAGAAATAAATAATAGTTTGGGGGTATTTTTTTCCATTTGACTATATCTTAAGTGAAAATATAAATCAGAAGGTTCAACCAATAATACTGCAGTTTATGTAATAAATACACGAGTAACTGAGAGCCATAATTTCAGAAAATTTACCTGCCGTCATCGCCAATGTACCGCATAATATTGCCAGGTTTGATGTCCCGATGAATGTAACCAGACTGTCGTAAGTAACGAATTCCGTTCGCTGTCAAACATATACATGTAGTTAGGCTATTTAATTATATTAAGAAGCTAGATATTGCTACAGCAGAATATTTAAAAAAAAAATGGAATAATATTAAAATTTTCTTTTTACTTTAACGAACTCTTGAAAGCGTTGTTATTTTTTTAAGAATAAAAAATAAGGTCAAATTGTAAAAATATGTATTTTTAATGATCTTCAACAAACTTAAAATATGTGTATGAGGAACGTTCCGTCCTGGACAGCCCCGTGTGAACTGCAGAGGCTCACCATTACATGACCAAAGTATTAAATGTAGAAAAAATAAAAGTACGTCGCACAGAAATTATTTAGTACATGCGTTTACCGATATGTTTAAGGAACAGACGAAACTCTGATTCCGGGAAACCGAATGCGTACTGCGGCTGCTCGAGCATCGAGTACAGTGACCCGCCCGCGCAATATTCCATTACAAGAACCTCGGTGTTTGAGTCCGTCTGAAACACATATACACGAGCCGCTCACTGGATATACGGAATGCAACCGTTTAACGCATGTGCGTAAAGTGTCGCCCCAGATTAGCCTGTGCAGTCCGCATAGGCTAATCACGTACGACACTCTCCTCTTTATTTATTTTCGAATAAAGTATGTCTCTCCTAAGATAAATTCCACTTTAAGTGGACAGTGTCGTACCTGATTAGCCTGTGCAGTCCGCGCAGGCTAATCTGGGAGTACACTTTACGCACATGTATAAAATCCCCTTTCGCAGAGCGAGGCTCAAAGATAAATGTGAACATTGAGTATAAATGTAAACGTCAATATCAATATTGAGTATAGTCACCCAATTGCGAAATACGCCGTGGGATCGACCCTGTAATTGTTAGTACATGCATAAACTAAAGTTTATGGGCCCATTTGCGCAATATTCCATTACCAGGACCTTGGATGGTTCGTCAAAATGAAGCATGTGTACATGGTAGTGTCGACCATAACATAGGAAACAGTATCCCAGTTGCGCAAAGACAATGGTGCTTTGTTAAATCTTTAAGGGCAAATTTACCAAATCTGATCAGATAAAAAAATTGTCTAAAGACGCAACAACATCCGGAGACCAATGGTGTGTTTCCTGAGTTTGACATAAGTTGTCGTGATCATGAATCCTTGAAATATTGTCAGTAATCTTATCGGTCTAATGCTGGTTTTGTAAACCGAGTAGATACATTATCCGTGAATGTATAAACAAATAAATTCCATGGTTTATTTATAAACAAATATAAAGAAATATTATATATGATATTATTCCGATTTTATGATTTATTGATTAACTGGCATACTGATTAGAATTTTTATTTGACATGCTAAAATTTAATTGTATATTCGTTTTTACATATGTGTCTGATTATTTTACTGGTGTGTTCCCGTATATCCGAAGATAAGATTTCAGAAAAAGTTCAAATATTTGGTATTTAAATGTGTCCTTAGGAACTAAGGTTTCAATGAAAATTGATAACATGTTTACGCTATCTGAAACAATTCGTGCACGCATGTACTATAACATCGTCATGAAATTCATACAGTTGTGTATCTCTGGTAACAATCCTAACAGAAACCAATATCATAACGTTATTCACATTTTACTTTAAAGGGGCCTTTTCACAGATTTTGGCATTTTTTAACTTATTCATTGAATGCTTTATATCGATAAATGTAAACATTGGATCGTAAAAGCTCCAGTAAAAAATCAAGAATATATTTAAAAAAGGAAAAGAACATTGCCCGGACCAGGTTTCGAACCAGTGACCCCTGGAGTCCTGCCAGAGTCCTGAAGTAAAAACGCTTTAGCCTACTGAGCTATTCCGCCGAGTACACATATGTGACGTATTTTATACCTTATATAAGCAATCTTCGTAGTTTCACAAAATTTAGCGACAAAAACAGAACTCTCCAAATTATTCAATCGTTTCGCGTTGCAACGCTTTATAATTTGTAGGTTTTAAAATCGTCAAAAGATGCATATAATGGCTATATTAGACCATGGTAAATGTTCAGTATTACTGTTTCCTCACAAATATCATAACTAAAACGAAAATTTGCGAATCTGAAACAACTTTTTTCAATTTTGTCAATTTACCAAAGCGTGAAAAGATCCCTTTAAATATGATTACATGTATTTCCTAAGGCTAGTTTAAAAGGGTGCAGTTATTTTAAGGAACAACTTTCGGCCAAAATTCGACCCATCCCCCTGCATTTTCGGTACAAATTTCCAACAATTTTTATCAAACCAAGTTTGATCATAGTCTACTTTAGCATAATTAGTAACGCGAGCTAATAATGTTATAAAATGGAACAGAATACACACATGTAAATATGTTTATCTGAACAAGTAATGGCCATTTTGTAATAAAATTTACCAACCAAAAGGCCTCGCCATCTTTTCCCCAAAGGTGAAACAAGAGGGCCTGAAAGGTCGAAAGTCGCTCACCTGAGATAACAAGATATTATTGGGACAAATAGAGTGTTAACAAGGTTTTAGTAAAGCCATATATAGCCATATAAAGAAAAATGCCCCGCCCCTGGTGGCCATGTTTTTAAAGCAACCAAAACCATTTTCGAACTCATCCAAGATATCATTGGGACAAATCTTCTGACCAAGTTTCATGATGATCGGAAAATAAATGTGACCTCTAGAGTGTTAACAAGGTTTAACTATAGCCATATAAGGAAAATAGCCCTGCCCCCGTGGTGGCCATGTTTTTCAACCAACCGGCATCACTTTTGAAGTTGTTCAAGATATTTTGGGGATGAATCTTCTGACCGAGTTTCATGAAGATCGGACTATAAATGTGGCCTCTAGAGTGTTAACAAGATTTTACTATAGCCTTATATAGCCATATAAGGAAAAATGCCCCGCCCATTTGCGGCCATGTTTTTCAAGCAAATGTAACCATCTTCGAACTCATCCAAGATATCATTATGACAAATCTTCTGACCATATTTCATCAAGATTGGACAATACATGTAAATGTGGCCTCTAGAGTGTTAACAAGGTTTTACTATAGCTATATAAGGAAAAATGCCCAGCCCCCTGGCGGCCATGTTTTTCAACCAACCGGCATTATTTTCGAACTCGTCCAAGATATTATTGGGATAAATCTTCTGACCAAGTTTTATGAAGATCAGACAATAAAATGTGGCCTCTAGAGTGTTAACAATATTTTGCTTTAGCCATATAAGGAAAAATGCCCCGCCCCTTGGCAGCCATGTTTTTCAAGCAAACGTAACCATTTTCGAACTTATCCCAGATATCATTGAAACCAATTTTCTGACCAAATTTCATGAAGTTTGGACAATAAATGTGGCATCTTGATAGTTAACAATGTTGACGCCGCACGACGGACAACGGACAAAAAGCGATCACGAAAGCTCACCATGAGCACGTTGTGCTCAGGTGAGCTAAAAAAATGTCTGTACATGTGCAAAAGAATATGTTGAGTTGGACTCAAATGATGTAACCTTAACCTATGAGGGAGGAGCATGGAACTTTAACGCCGCACATCCCCTAGTCATGGGGAAAGATAATCCGAAGTCATATTAAATTACGCCAAGGCATGTTAACATAACAGAGCGTGGACAAAAATTATTGGACTTTGACCTTTGTGACATTGAAATTTGAGCGTAGAGACTTGTAGTTAAAGTAACACATCGCCTGGTCATGGGAAGCGATAATCCAAAGGTATATTGCAATACTCTTAGGCGTGTGAAAGTAACAGAGCACAATCGACATTGTTTACCGTTGACCTTGGATTGTGACCTCGAACTTTGAGAGTGGACGATTGTAGTTGCTTGTCATGGGGAATAACAATCCGAAGTCATATAAAGAATTATTCCATGCATGTATATGTAACTGAGTGGAAACGTAATGAGTACAGACGGGAGAACACCCAACCAGTCAGTCAATCAACACACAGACGGACGGTGCCACACCCATTTATCTTTCTTTGGGGAATGCACTAATGTCAGTTCAAATCATACCATAACAAGACCTCCGCGGTCGGATACGGATTTGTTTGCAACAACAATTACCATCACAGTTCATCTTGTCATGTTAGTGTGACTTAGCCAATTAAAGCCCGATTGGTCATTGTCGGCTCGGGTACTACTTACATGTACCCCGGGTACTCTTAAGTATACTTACATGTACCCCGGGTACCGTAAATATACTAAAACGTACCCGGAAAATTTTACGCTAAATCGGTCGTTGTCGGCTATTTTTTTTTAAATTAAATTATATTCACATTTATGTCAATTTTCTGTAAAATCGCCTCTATATTATCGAAACTCATACTCAAAAAGCATGTTGGTGCAGTTTTTATTTAAAGAGAAGTTTGTTTAAAATAATCGGTAGCGCGTTTTACGACATCGGATTTTTTTGCGGGAATACAACTCGGGTACAGTCTAATATCGACCAGGTACGATTAAGTATATTTACCGTACCCGGGGTACATGTAAGTATACTTAAGAGTACCCGAGGTACATGTAAGTAGTACCCGAGCCGACAATGACCAATCGAGCCCAATTAAATAAGGTTTTTGTTGACACAGAATTTTGCACTTCTGTTAAATAATCGTTATAGTAAATGGGTTGAGAATATTAAAGTATTATAATTAGTGATGTCACGATGATCGAATAAAATCGATTAATCGTTGTTGGATGAGAAAGTAAGCGATAATCGATTGTCTTTCCGGAAAATGGACGTCGCTGATTTAGTAGATAAGTGAAAAGACTGACATTGCGATAAACTCAGTCGGCAGTAAGTGGTAAGCATCTGTGTTCGTTTATCACACAGTTTAAAACAATTCCCGTTGCTTATTTTGTTGAACACATCACCCGTTTATTGTGATATGAATCTAATTTTTCAACATTAAAATTTATATAAAATTATGTTGTCGCAATATATTTCATTTTTTGTCCTCTTTATAGAGCTTTATAAATTCAGCTGAACTTGCCAATACTCTGTAAAAGTATTTTTAATGTTAAACGATTTATAATCGATTATGTATGCTTGATTATATAATCAATTGTGATTTTTGTCTGATTTGAAACCACTCATTATAACTGATTGTGTTGACGAGATATTGATCGGTGACAGTGACCTTGATCTTTGACCTAGTGACCCCAATTTCAACTGTTCAACGCCAATTCACATGGGAAGTATTAAGCCAATCGATCCCTCCGTTTACAAGTTATTGATCGGACTGACCGACCGCCCGACATCAAGCAAAACAATATAACCATTCCTTTTCGAAGGGGGCATAATTATTATTATTATATATATATATATATATATATATATATATATATATATATATATATATATATATATATATATATATATATATATATATATATATATATATATATATATATATATATATATATATATATATATATTATGGACACATTCGACTATTTATTTGTGGAAATAAAACTGCACTTCTTTTTCAAGAAGTTAAAGCAAAACATACCATCATAATTTACAGGTTCTTACCATACAAACATTCGAAAATGTATTCAGTGGCAAAAAAGCTTCATTTCTTTGACATGACGCTCAAGCAAAAAATAATAATTCGCTGTGAACCTCTTTTTCCAAGTCGATCAGCTTGACGATGTTGTCGTGTTGCAGCCTCCGCATGGAGTCGATTTCTCGATGCCTCGTGGAAGGGATGTGCCGCGAGATACGCTCATAGAAGACCTTGATAGCGCACACGTCACCCGTGTCCTGCAAATGAAAGTAAAACAAACATTTGAGCTACGCTATGTGAAAATGTGGCTAAATTCATGTGCGAAAAGTGTCGTCCCACTTTAGCCTGTGCAGTAATCTGCCAAAACTGAATTTTCGCTGTGAATATGCTTCTTTTGAACGAAGAATACCATAAACGCGGAAAGTGTCGTGCCTTAATAGCCTGTGTGGACTTCACACGCTTATCTGGAACGACACTTTACGCGCATGCCTTGAGCCCGGTTTTCCAAGAGCGCGGCTCATAAAAAGGACTTAGAATAGAAATCAGTACCGTTGAATGCGACAAAATAAGATAAGAATACCCCAACTTGGCCAAGGAAAGTATAATCTAAGTAGGGATCGACGAGTTAATACTTAGAAAACGAGTATACATTAAGAAAATTGTTTGAATGCATGTAATTGTGCGTGGGTGAAGAGGACAAAGATTATCTCTCATACGGACCTCGCCCTAAAAGATCGATAGCGATAAAAAGAGCATCGAATAGATAAGAGACGCCCCGTTTCCGCAGGCAACGACATATGGTATGCTAGAGTCCCGTGTAAAGCGCATAGTGTTCTACACGGCGGCTTTGCGTCTCTGGAGAAAAAATAGTAAGTAGGTAAAATATAGTATGAGATCGAATTTGGAGACCGATTCTATAAGCCACCGTTATCTGCGACTGGTGAACCATATACGATCCTCGCAACTGATCATCTTGCCATTTTAAATAGCATTTAGACTGCATGGTTAAACAGTCATCATTTACGAGGGTTTATTCAAACGGTCTCCTGGGTTGTAGGGCCAGTGCGTTAACACTAGCCCACGGTTGTGTTACATGGTAAATGAGACCGAGCTAAAACATTCTGCAATAAAAGTCCGCCTTACGATTCTATGGCCCGAAGTTTGATCGCCACTCTGAGATCATTTTCAATATTGTCTGCTATGACACCAAATCTACGCGTAAAACGAACTGCAATGCGTCTCAAGAAGCCATATGTTTTAGATCCAATCCAGGTAATAGGGGTCTTGTTCTAGGAAAACTGGACTTCAGGCATGTTTGTAAAGTGTCGTCCTCGATTAGCCTGTGCAAACTGGACTTCAGGCATGTATGTAAAGAGTCGTCCTCGATTAGCCTGTGCAAACTGGACTTCAGGCATGTTTGTAAAGAGTCGTCCTCGATTAGCCTGTGCAAACTGGACTTCAGGCATGTTTGTAAAGAGTCGTCCTCGATTAGCCTGTGCAAATTGGACTTCAGGCATGTTTGTAAAGAGTCGTCCTCGATTAGCCTGTGCAAACTGGACTTCAGGCATGTTTGTAAAGAGTCGCCCTCGATTAGCCTGTGCAAACTGGACTTCAGGCATGTATGTAAAGTGTCGTCCTCGATAAGCCTGTGCATGTAATCAAGGAATACACTATCTGACTAGAATGAATTTTCGTTTAAAACGAAAAATTCTATTAAAACGGAAAGTGTCGTCCCTGATTACCTGGTTAGCACGTTCGGACTGCACAAGCTACTCTTGGATGTCATTTTACGCACATTAATTAAGCAAAGTTTTCCAAATAGATTTAAACTAACGCCAATACTGCACCTTGTTTCGGCCGTAGAAGACGGTTGCTGTGGCCCCTTTGCCGAGGACGTCGGCAGTGTTCCAGCGGAAATGCTGGGTCTCGTGCAACGTTCCCGTCCTCGCGCCACCAGAGATGCTCGAACCGGGCAGCTCGGAACCACCGAGGCGATTCATCTAAATGTGGATATCATATAGATTTTACTATTTATAATGTTTAATCCGAAATACTATTTTAAGTAGTGGTAGCGGTAGTAAGTTCATGTAGTTCTGGTAATTTTGCTAATTAACAACTCCATCTCCACATTTTATGTTTACATCATTCAATTGGAAAATAAGTTATAAGTTGTGAGTTTTCTTCCCAAAGGACATTGCCTGACATGTATCAGGGTTTGCTTGCATTTTATTTTCATGGAACCATTTGTTGAGACTTAAACTAGCATGTTCAAGAACATTGACCAGATGTTCATGTGATATACTACTAAAAGAGTGTGTTGTCACCTGCAAAGTTATAAAGGTTTGATTCTGTTACAAATTCAAATACTAGTATATCATTAATAAAAATATTTAAAAGGACAGGACCTAGAATAGAACACTGAGGAACTCCCTTCAATGTCTCTTGGAAAGAACAATGAACATCACCAACCCTGACACATAGCTGCCTTTGTGATAGATAACTGTCAATTAAAGATAAAGACTTTTTATCAATACCACTAATAGATCATGTGGTAAGCAGTCGAAAGCCTTTGAAAGATCCATCAAAATAGCGGCAGCGTAATGGTTTTTATCAAGAAATGCTGTCCAATCTTCAATGATGTTTAGCAAAGTTGTATTACATCCATATTCCGGTCTAAAAGCACTTTAAAAAGGATTAAAATGTTATTAAAATGATTCGTTAAAGGGGGAAAACGTTGGTTCTTATGACAAGATCACGTGAAACATATGGAGGTGCTCACAATCACATGCTGGTTTATATTTTGTAAAGTTTAATCCATATAGCAGAAACACTTTTTAAGTTACGCGCGACACATGTAATTTGTCTTACATAAAGAGACCACAACTCGATTTATTTCGAAAGTATCTGAACCAAAACATAATGGTGCGCAAGTTCACATGCTGGTTGATATGTTTGCAACGTGCCAACCTTTCTGCAGCAATTACTTTTAATGAGAACAGGCGGAAGGACCGAAAGACGGAAGGACAGTCTCATGGGCAGTGGCGAATCTACATGACCCAATCCCCAATACAGTAAGTAGTAGGAAAAAGACAGCAACATACAGCTCAGCACATAAACTCAGATAGATTAATTTAAATGTTGAATATAGGTTTTGAATGATCTATCGCTCAAATAATTTTATAATAATAATAATTAAAATGTTCGATATGTAAGTTACACCTACACCACACAAAATATGCTGCGATGAAGGTATAAATTTTAATAACTGCATTAATTACATTAATAAATTTACGTTTCTTGCTTTAACTGACGATCAATATGCTCACTTCCTGCAGAAAGCACATAGAAATCACAAAACGAAAGTAGACAGAGGTACTTTCAATTTGACTTCTTACTTTTTTATTACTCATGTATGATATTGTTAAGCCCCAATCGCAGGTAGTATATTACCATATAATGTGGTCTCTCAACTCTTAAGAGCACTTCGTATTTTATCAATGCATCGTTTGGAAAACGGTGAATATTTTCTGGAAATACCCTAAGGTAAAGGCAATCTATTTTTAGACGGAATTGAGCAATGTCTATTTTCTCTGCAGTATTTTGTTGATATCAATGCATTTGTCACGGAAAATTTTTGACAAAACAACCAACGTGTTACACGTAACATGTTTCAGGAACTAATTCATTGTAAAATAACAGCTGGATAGCTTTCAGATGTTTCATGGCATGCGACATAAAATATGTTGATAGTATGTATCAATAATGAGGAAGTTATCGGGTGATTAACCGTAAATACTAAATTCAATTTTTTTAATGCTTTCGTAAACGAAACTTATCTAACTGCACATATCTATTGAAATACTCTACAAAGTACTTCATACCTTGTATAACAACATTTTAGACTCAGTGCTTTCCGCTACCTAGCCTGTTCAAAAAGGGTGAAAAATAACACTAACCTTGCTGGTGTGTTGACAGTATCTCCCGGCCAAAAAGGGGAATCCCCATCAGGAGGGGATTTTTTACATGTAAGAAAACCTGACACTGTCTTCTTAAGTAAAACAGGATACTCGCTTTACTGCACTTTTAAAAAAGAGTGGAACAGCTTACGTAAACGTGTAAGATAGGCATCTAGTAGCCAAGCCCATGCCATTTTTATTTGAAAACGTGTTTGTCGCTAATTAATTTAATAAAATAATAATTTGATCTGTACATATCCATGCATAACTATCCCTATTCCATCCAAAACACTGTGACACACAAACACTGAATGTTTAACCTTAAACTTTTTGACCTGTAAACAATCCCGTTTGTTGTCACTGTCAGGTTTATTAATAGCTTTAGAATACACTGTCTAAAATATGCGTGATGCTGTTGTTACTACTGCGTAGATGCAATTTTTTTAATACTCCTGCATAACATTGTTATTGTGCACTCGAGCCGTTACAAACAAATATTTAGCCTGTGTGTATTTCTTATGTTTCCATAACGTTTCAATAAAGGACACGCGGTGTTATTATTTATTATGCATTAACGTACATTAACGCTTCAATCGTAAATGAAAAATAGTTATTTCCCTTTTAATATTTTTTGACATGCTCATCACGTGATCAGTAATCATGTGTCACATGGCTTGTACAAATGGTGGAAACGTTTATTTAAAGACCATGATGTTGCGAACAATATGAATTGCACAAAAACGTGATTTAATTAATAATAATCTACGAGAAAGGTGTGTTTTAATTTAAAAAACAAGTCCAATATACATACAGAAGCAAACCTTGATGGTGTAACTGTCGAACAACTTAATAGAGAGCAAATGTTGGAAACTATTTGACCTTTGGCTTTGCCTTGGCTTTGGTTTTGCAACTGTATGCAAGTTGCAATAAAGTGTTAAATCTTTATGCCAACGGTTATTGTTCTTTGTACGTCAAGGTATTCTTGATGGTAAATGTTAATATTCATCTTTACGCATTCATATCGATCTAGATCGATTATGATGACTAAATATGACACCTCTGTCATGCAATGCAGTTTTGACCTGTGCCTAATTAACAGTACTGTTGCTCCATCAATTTAAATTACCAAAGCAAACAATGAAACTCTAAAAGCTGTATCAGGAGACGAATTCTTTAATTAACAAGCATTATTATTTAAAATATTCAACTTTTTGATATTTTATGCTTTGATGTGCAGTTACAAAGGAATAATTAATTTACTTTTCTGATAAATATATGTTTAAATAGTGTCTTTGTTTATTACAGGTTACTGTTGTTTGGAGTAAGAGTGAAAAAGAAAAGCTCCTTATCAGAACACACTCATAAATCAAGATGGCATTAAGATTGCGTATAATAAGTCAATGTTTACCGAGTCCAAAGCAGTTTCCGTGCAGTGTAATGCCAGTTGTTAAGGCAAGTACCCAGTCAAACAGTGATGGAGAAGTGTCTATGGATTTCAAGATCGATGGGGCAATTGCAGTTTTGGCACTTAACAGGCCTGCTGCTAGAAATGCTATTGGCAAGAACTTACTGAACATGATGAGATCAAACATCGAGCGCATTAAATTTGATCCCAACCTAAGGGCACTGATTCTTCGCAGTGCTGTTCCAAATGTATTTTGTGCTGGAGCAGACCTGAAAGAGAGGGCCCAGATGCCAGAAGAAGAAGTTGGTCCATTTGTAGCTGGGTTACGCCAGGCTATTACTGAAATTGCCAACTTTCCAGTTCCCACTATTGTGGCCCTAGATGGTATAGCAGTTGGTGGGGGACTGGAATTGGCACTTGCGTGTGACATACGGATCGCTTCTGACAATGCCTCTATGGGTCTTGTGGAAACAAAGCTGGCCATTATACCAGGGGGTGGAGGAACTCAAAGACTTGCAAGGCTGGTAGGTCCAGCTCTTGCAAAGGAACTTATTTTCACAGCAAGAGTAATTAAAGGCCCAGAGGCCGAGAGAATTGGCTTAGTCAACCATGTTGTAAAGCAGATTGATACCGGCGATGCAGCTTATCAGAGGGCATTTGAGCTGGCTCAAGAAATTGCTCCTCAAGGTCCTGTCGCATTGAAAATGGCAAAGCTGGCGATTAATCGTGGTAGCGAGGTTGATTTGGAGACTGGTCTGCAGTTTGAACAAGCATGTTACGCCCAGGTAATCCCCACCAAAGACCGGATTGAGGGATTGACTGCATTTAAGGAGAAGAGAATCCCTGTGTATAAGGGGAAATAGGAAATATCAATTTGATTAACTAAATTAATTAAAAACTGCTTGAATGTTTTATATCTTTGTAATGGCTTATTTGTAAAATGCAATTACATGTACCGTAGATAAACTTTTAAGTAAATAATGCAAGGATTTCATGGTTTTCTAAGCTATTTAAGAGTCAATTGAACTTGTATACTTTTGTTTTGGAAATTTTATTGTGTACAATTAAAAGAATTAAAAAGTGTAAAGCATTCATATTTTTTTTAGTTTTTGAACGTCGGAGGAACAACCCTCTGCAGCATACATAATCGTACAGTATCTTAAAATCTTAAAATATTCTTCATTCAAACCATTTACATTCCCATTTTTATGCCCCCCTTCGAAGAAGAGGGGGTATATTGCTTTGCTCATGTTGGTTTGTCGGTCTGTCTGTCGGTCGGTCCGTCCACCAGGTGGTTGTCAGATGATAACTCAAGAACGCTTGGGCCTAGGATCATGAAACTTCGTAGGTACATTGATCATGACTCACAGTTGACCCCTATTGATTTTGAGGTCACTAGGTCAAAAGTCAAGGTCACCGTGACTCGAAATAGTAAAATGGTTTTTGAATGATAACTCAAGAATGCATACGCGGCCAACAGAGCACACTCTGAACAATATTACTGAAGCAACTGGTCTGTAATCCTAAATCTATAATTACAGTTTTTTGTATCAGTCCAATGAAACATCATCCTTTTAGTAAAATACAGTGGATCAGTAAAAATATTATCAGAATATGAGATTTTTTGTATATTTTGTTTATTAAATATTGTGTTAATGTTTAATTTTGTTGATTAATATAAATATAAGCAGGACAGGGGAGGTAATACACTATTATATCTTTCTTATATACAGGGGAAACAAATGCAATAAGTTTTTGTTACAGCATTTGCCTCCCTTGTAATATATTTAAATTTTAACAAATGTAAGGCTAACTGCATTTTTGAAATTCATTGTATCAATAACAACCACCACCACCACCGTTGTTCACAGTGACAAAAAACGTATTCACACAATGGCTGCTGCTACAACTTATAGCCCATATAGGGGGGCATGCATGTTTTACAAACAGCCCTTGTTAAAATTCAGTTACATTTCAAGTCCGCAAAAATGTCTTAAACGGAAGTAAATTGAAAGATGGATTGACATACATGTAAGACAGGTATGTGTTTTAATACACAAACCTGATGTAAGACCATCTTTATTTGTCTCCTCCTAAAATAGGGACTCCTGTATACTGAGTGACACCCTACTGTTGATCGTTACCAGCTGAGGTCGATTTACAGTTGTGATTGAAGTAGTGCACACAACCATTACTACCTCAGCTGAGGGAAAATATTGCAGATAATAATTTGAGACAAATACACAGAGTGAAATACACATCTTCCTGAGTTCTCAAACTGTTTTTTAAAGGGATCTTTTCACGTTTTGGTAAATTGACAAAATTAAAAAAAGTTGTTTTAGATTCACAAATTTTCGTTTTAGTTACGATATTTGTGAGGAAATAGTAATACTGAACATTTACCATGGTCTAATATAGCCATTATCTTTTTGACGATTTAAAAACATGAAAATTATAAAGTGTTGCAACGCGAAACAATTGAATAATTTGGAGAGTTCTGTTGTTGTCGTTTAATTTTGTGAAACTACAAAGATTGCTTATATAAACTATAAAATAAGCCATTCATACATTCTTGGCAGGATGGCCGAGCGGTATAATTGGCCTTTACTTCAGGACTCCGGGGGTCACTGGTTCGATCCCTGCTGCGGGCTACTTTTTTGTCCTTGTTTAGCTCACCTGAGCACAAAGTGCTCATGGTGAGCTTTTGTGATCGCCTTTTGTCCGTCGTCCGTCGAGCGCCGTCAACATTTGCCTTGTTCACTGTCTAGAGGCCACATTTATTGTCCAATCTTCATGAAATTTGGTCAGAAGATTGGTTTCGATGAGTTCGAAAATGGTGAAGTTTGCTTGATAAACATGGCTGCCAAGGGGCGGGGCATTTTTCCTTATATGGCTATAGCAAAATCTTGTTAACAGTCTAGAGGCCACATTTATTGTCCAATCCTCATAAAACTTGGTCAGAAGATTCATCCTAATAATATCTTGGACGAGTTCGAAAATGACGTTTGTTGGTTGAAAAACATGGCCGCCAGGGGGCGGGGCATTTTTCCTAATATGGCTTTAGAAAAATCTTGTTAACACTAGAGGCCACATTTATTGTCCGATCTTCATGAAACTTGCTCAGAAGATTTGTCCCACTGATATCTTGGATGAGTTCAGAAATGGTAACCTTTGCTTGAAAAACATGGCTGCCAAGGGGGGGGGGGCATTTTTCCTTATATGGCTATATATGACTATTGTAAAATCTTGTTAACATTCTAGAGGCCACATTTATTGATCAATCTTCATGGAATTTTGTCAGAAGATTCATCCCAATAATATCTTGGACGAGTTCGAAAATGATGCCGGTTGGTTGAAAAACATGGCCGCCAGGGGGCGGGGCATTTTTCCTTATATGGCTATAGTAAAACCTTGTTAACACTCCAGATGCCACACTTATTGTCCAATCTCGATGAAATTTGGTCAGAAGATTTGTCTTACTGATATCTTGGATGAGTTCGAAAAGGGTTACGTTTGCTTGAAAAACATGGCCGCCAAGGGGCGGGTCATTTTTCCTTATATGGCTATAAAGGCTATAGTAAAATCTTGTTAACACTCTAGAGGCCACATTTATAGTCCGATCTTCATGAAACTCGGTCAGAAGATTCATCCCAATAATATCTTGGAAGAGTTCAAAAATGATGCCGGTTGGTTGAAAAACATGGCCACCACGGGGCGGAACTATTTTCCTTATATTGCTATAGTAAAACCTTGTTAACACTCTAGAGGTCACATTTATTTTCCGATCATCATGAAACTTGGTCAGAAGATTTGTCCCAATGATCTCTTGGATGAGTTCGAAAATGGTTTTGGTTGCTTTAAAAACATGGCCACCAGGGGTGGGGCATTTTTCCTTATATGGCTATAGTAAAACCTTGTTAACACTTTAGAGGCCACATTTATTTCCAATCTTCATGAAATTTGGTCGGAAGATTGATCTCAATGATATCTTGGAGTGTTTGAAAATTATTATGTTTGCTTGAAAAAATGGCTTCCAAGGGGTTGGGCATTTTTCCTTATATGGCTATAGTAAAATCTTGTTAACACTCTAGAGGCCACATTTACTGTCCGATCTTCATGAAACTTGGTCAGAAGATTCTTGCCGATAATATCTTGGACGAGTTCAAAAATGATGCCGGTTGGTTGAAAAACATTGCTGCCAGGGGCGGGGCATTTTCCTTATAGGGCTATAGTAAAACCTTGTTAACACTCTAGAGGCCACATTTATTTTCCGATCTTCGTGACACTTGGTCAGAAGATTTATCCCAATAATATCTTGTTATCTCAGGTGAGCGACTTTAGGCCTTTCAGGCCCTCTTGTTTAATTTAATTCTTGATGTTTTACTGGAGCTTTTTAGATCCAATGTTTACATTTATCAATATTAAGCATTTAATAACAAACTTCAAAACACGCCAAAATCTGTGAAAAGGCCCCTTTAATCTTAAGGCGTTAAAATTCTTATGCGTTACATTGCTATTTGTTTTGTTGGTATTCAATAATAAAAAAAATATTAGATCATATATAGTGACAAATATACCTCCACCTCGTACAAAACGTGGTAAAACACGTAACTTAACGTAAAAACTAACGTTGCTAAGAAGCTAATCCTAACTAAAAAACTAACTATGGTTTGCTGGACCTTCGCAAAACATTGCAGAACAATTTCTCAAATGATGTTTTATATAGCCTCTCTACAACATTTAAACTACTTTTTAAAGCATTTTATTGTGTCAAAAGCTGAACGTTTCAAAATAAATAGTGTTGCAAAATAATAATTAACATTCAACTATCACATTATTCATCATTTCAACAAAGTGCACGCAGTAAGCTCTGCATGCCTGGTCTGATACACGGCCGTCACATCTTTTTTTAGATGCATAATTTAATAAGCAAATGCTAATTCCGAGGTGGCGCTAAGGACCCGAAGTTTAAAAAAAAACACGGAGAATTCTATATGGTATGTCTTACATGGTTTTCGACGTATCCGCATTAGTTTAAAAATCAGTAAACCTAGTGCGATTCAGCGATGATTCTTTCATCTTTAAATGTACAGAAACATACAATCACGACCTATTGGGAACCGTGGGGTCTTAAATGCTGGAGTTTTCAAACGCAAATCGATGGCGTTTGCCTGTTTTGAAAGCAATTGTCATTTTGGTTGACAGCATAATATTTGTATCATTTTCTCTGTGGCTTATTAGCTTAAATATGTTGGAATGCTTTATTTCTGGCCCAGTTCGTATCTGTGCCAATATCTGTGAAGAATAAAAATTCATATTAAAATAAACAATATCCATCAAATTTAATTCATGTGATAGTTTTGTGATTCGACTGTGAACGCATATATCGTTCATTGGCGCCACCTTCTTGTCATTGGTCCCATCACTTTCGGAAGAATACAAGCTAAGTACATCGGTAACAAGCCAATGTTTTTGTGGAAGCAGCAACTTGCTGATGTTTTACGCAATCGTTTATGTCGTTAGCGATTTAATTGGATGTAAATGCTAGTCACGCAGGCAAAAAAAAAACATCGATTTGAAGACTTCACCATGTCACAACTTATACAGATCCTTTCGTTTCCAAAATTTGATTTTTGGATTTTTATACATTTGTGGATGAATAGATCTTCGCAAAATAGCTCTAAATTGCACAATTTTTAAATAAATTCGAAATCTCTTTTAAAAAAAACACACACATATGAAACCTATTCACTCTGTAGAAATCCCCGTGTATTTTAAAAACCACCTCGGAAGTAGCATTGACTCATTTATGAATGCATCTAAAAAAAGATGTGGCGCCCGTGATTTCAATCATCCAAGATCCATGAAAACTATTTGATCTCCGAAATCATACGCCATGCCACAGGTGGTTAGCGATATTAATTAGTGAAAACATCATTTTGAATGATAAATAATCATATTATAACGAAAAATTAACTTTTCTGAAAAAAAATATTTCACTATCAAATATATATATAACAAGGTATGCAACTCAATATCACCCCAAAACGGGGTTCATCGCTTTGAACAGCCATATCTTCATCAATTGTGCAGCGATTTTCACGATCTCGGTCTTATTCAACGCAGAAATGAATTTCCTTTCTGGAAATGTATATGTCTTGCAATATGCTAACAAATGCTGGGTCAACTTTTAAGGAATAACACGATACACAACACGCATGACCCAGTTGACAGTGGGTATATTATACTTACATGTAAGTATACTTACATGTACCCCGGGTACGGCATTCTATACATAGATGGTGACGTCACTACGTTATTGTCAGTAAGACCGGTGTCAATGTGTCACACCGGTCTTACTGACCTGTGTGAATGCGCGCTAAGTATTGTGGGAAACGGACTTTTTTCCATCATGGCGTTGGTAAACATAATAAACACGGAAGTGAAAAATGGTAATTAATTATTATCAAAAACAGGTCCCATCAAACCGGGCCAGCTGTAATATATATTTGGATGCAGTTTGTGCTTCAAAATGAGCCACTTTTCATGTCAGTCTATTGTTTGTAAGAATCACTAAACACGTAACTTAGACTAACTAAACACGTTGCAAGACGGTATCTTCGAAAGGGTTATGGAGGTTTCGGTAAATGACCAGTTCGGTAAATTGATTTATATAGTAAATGCCGTGGAGGTTTCGGTAAATTGGTATAAATAGGGATTATCGCACCTTTTGTCGATAAGCATGTACATTAATTGAGTTGTTTGACACTAATTAAATTATCTGTTTAAATGTACGGAGTTGATTTTATCAATTTAGAGATGTTTGCAAAGTGTTAATATTAATTATCCAGGCTTGCAACCTATTAATATTCTAATCAAGGGAGGTAGATTATATATTAAAAGTTTATCTTTAGGTCATGATTGTTTTGGTTTTTATATATGTTTAAACAATTAGTTGAAAAAATTTCCTAACAGAATTCGTTTTTCAGAGGTAGCTCATTCATTTCCCTTAATTCTTTACCATAGGCATAGCAAACTAAAAAAAAACTCAACTCAAAATTAATCCACAGTTTGCAAATAAATGCCCCTGTGTCATTGTAAGCCAATAATAGGTGTCATTAACACCTCGTTGTAGGTATACCACCTCTATAAAAACCAATTTACCGAACCCTCCACGGCATTTACTATATAAATAAATTTACCGAACTTGTAATTTACCAAAACCTCCAGCACCCCTTCGAAATAGTAAATAAATCTAAATCATAAATAAATATTTGTAATTAAATACCTGCTGATATTTGAGAACGTAAATGATTTAAAATAAATGCTGTGAACATTACAAGGAATCTTACATGTAGGCCTAATGTGTGAGAGGATTAATCAGGGACAAAATAAAATGCATTTCGAAGGATCAAACATTTTGAGGAGGACGTCATGGTATCTTGGACATTTGGCACTTTCATATATTTATTTAGTAGATACTGAAAATGCTGAATGTGCTAATTGCAACATCAAAGACAAGCAGGTGAGATTTTTACAGCTTTATTTTTGTTGACATAATATTGTTTGTTTTCCATTTAATTTATATGCCAGTGTTTTTTTTCACCATTTTGGGAATGGGGCCGGGTCCATTTTTAAATTGGGAAATAACGTGTTCTTTTGAGTAAATTTGGGAGATTGATATTGTTGCTTTTATGATTAAAAATACTGTACAATTGATAATAATAGTGATTTCAATATGATATATTTTAAAGTTCAACTTCTATAGCTTGACTTTGAGATAATTTACATGTTTATATAATTATTAAAATATTTTTTTTGTGTTTCCTTTCCATTGGGAATTTTTAGGTCCCATTTGGGAAAAATATATACTTTTTTCCATAGGGAATGGGTCCTCTTACCGGACCCAAATTTGAACGATAAAAAACACTGTATGCTCAATTTTAGCTCGGCTGTTTTCGGGGAAAACCCTAGGTATTGTCACAGACAGCTTGTCGTCAGATGTCCGCGTCGTGCTAAAACCTTTACATCGGCTCTAAAATCAAAGTGCTTCCACCTATTACTTTGAAACGTCATATGTATATGCGCCTTGATGATTTCTACACTCCAAACCCATTTTGGGGTCACTAGGTCAAAGGTCAAGGTCACTAACCTCTAATTTTTTTAAAAATAAACTTCATTTATTCAAAACTGCACCGCAGCCTAGCTTGGCACCCATTATGTGGTGCTCTTGTTTATATATAATTTAAAAATATATAAAAATGTATTAATAACCAGAATAGTTGAAGCATGTATAAATAAAAAGATACAGCCATGAACAGTGTGTTTTAATTTTTAATAAATATGCTTTGATTGAGTATATGCAAAACAATGAAGTCCATAAATTGTTTACTGATTTTTAAAATGTTGAATGTCACACCTTAAGTACCAGTCCGTTTATGTACAGACACTTTATGTACCACTATCTGACACTTTATTTACCATTATATTTATAATATATAGAGATAACTAATTTAATATGAATGTCTGTTAAAGTGTCACTGAGTGTCTAAGTGTAATGTATTAGCCCAAGTACATGTAGTACTTAATAAATGATTTATTAGTCTTACCTGAAATTGAAGTAAATTATAAAAATTCATTTGTCTCTTATCTTATCCTGACTAAGGATTATAAAGTCTAAAATGTAAATTGTATTTCCTATTGTATAATTGAAATGTGATACTTTGAAAAGAAGAGAGAATGACCTTAATGTTCAAACTGTAAAAAAAATTCAAATTATTTCCTTCTTTAGACTTTAACCATGTTTAGAGAATGACCTTAATTCATTAGGACTGCTATGAATGAATGGACAATAACACCTATATTTGATGTAGGTGGTACGTGAAGTTTCAAAGTACTGGTAGTGCATAAAAGGTCTGGTACATGTACATAAGGTGTTAAACCCTAAAATGTTCATGGTATCAGTGTTTCAATAATGTAGTGTTTCTTATTATGTATTGCTTAGGTTGTTTTGTTTCAAATTTCAAATTTGCATTTATTTTAAAGCATTTTCAGTCATTTTGTGAATTCCATGTTTTTTGTAATAAGGTGAATTATGTTGCACATGGCGTCAAATATTAATTCATGGTCGCTGTGGTGTAGAGAATGTTGTCCGCTGGGCGTGGGTTCGATCCATACTCTGGGAGAGTTCTCATTATCGTCTCCATGGACAACAAGTACTGGTGTACCAAGTAGTAGTAGTAGTAGTAGTAGTAGTAGTAGTAGTAGTAGTAGTAGTAGTAGTAGTAGCAGTGGTGGTGGTTGTGGTGGTGGGGGTGGTGATGGTAGTAGTAGTAGAAGTAGTAATAGTAGTAGTAGTAGAAGTAGTAGTAGCAGTAGTATTAGTAGTATTAGTAGTAGTAGTAGTAGTAGTAGTAGTAGAAGTAGTAGTAGAAGTAGTAGTAGTAGTAGTAGTAGTAGTAGTAGTAGTAGTAGTAGTAGTAGTAGTAGTAGTAGAAGTAGTAGTAGTATTGATATGCTCAGAAATGCTTCTGGATGGGCATACACCAATGAGTACTTTCCTTCAATTATTTCTTCTAAAGACACATTAACAACACTGTCGCCCTTAGCAGGAATTCTGGACGCCCCCCCCCTAAGATGTTCCCTCCCCAGACATTTCTCCCCATTTTAGTTTTAGTGCTTACATCCCCCACCCCACAATAAATTTATAATGGTTTGGTTGAAGTATAATCTTGATTTATTATCAAAATGATTATTTTGCTTATGTAATCTTATGTAATTAACTTTTAATATGAAGCAGCTTATTTGTTGTTTTCTTTGGATTAATCATTCATTATTTTTGTTAAACTGTTTAAGGGGTGCATGTAAATCATTAGTACATGCATGTTGGTGTACTAGAGGAATACTAGAGGAATACATGGGATATTCTCAAAATCTTACACATGTTGTGTTTAATATAATTAAATAGGATCAATTGATGAATTAATTCAGTTTGAGTAAACTTGGGCTGGGTTGTAGAACTATAGTTTTTTGTTGTTTTTAATCCAATTAAATAGTGTACTATGTAACTGTCAAAAAAATATGCATTCATACGCATATTATCCAATTATTGGATGTCACTGATATTTTCAATTTTACTAGTAGCTAATTAAGACTAATTAAAACAGAATTTGACTTTCCTTGCAAAGTATTTCATTATTAATAATATAATATTGATATTTTAATAATTTAACTCAATGATATTAATAATATTTAAATTTGCCCCAAAAAACTAGGGCAGGTAGATAGGAAGGATTTTTTTTGGAAAATCAACAGTGTTGTCAGTGTAAAATATTTGTAAAGCTCTTCAACTTCAGTTTTACATTTTATGACCTGCAACATATTCTATGCTACTTTATTTTACTATGGTACATGTAAGTCATTAAAGTGTTATTCATTTTCAACTAAATAATGTGCTAATCTCATATAATGAATTACTACCCCATTTAAAGATGACACCTAATCTAAATTCATTAATTCAATAGTTATAATTGTTTTATTGTAACATACTATTCCACTAAAAATGACCATCATAGAACATCAATGCTGTGCTTTTACTAAATTTTTCATTGATCTCAATTATTTGAAGAAAAAAATAAATCAGGCACTTATAAAAAATATATAATTAGGGTGTCAAAATTTAACAAACTGAACAAGTCAAATTGCACTTCTCTTGCAATGCAAATGGAGCCACTTGAAATATCAAATTGTTCCCATACTAGTCGTCAATATAGCTATGACATTGTGTCTATTCAAAACATGCATCAGACACACCTTCTGACACTTTTTAAGCGGTTTTGAAAACGCTATTTCATTGCAAACTTTCGTCAATAAAGGATTCATGTTGTTTTACAACCGAAAGTGAAAGTACAGTTTTAAAAAAAGTGAATAAAGAGCGAAATTGTTGAAAACTAACGAAAATTTTAATTGATACTAACATAAGACCGTAAGACTGAACAAAATAATATTTAACTTTTAAATCATAACACAAATGTTTACTTATAAAGCAAATTGTTAATTCATCCGCGGACTTCTTTGTGTCGTAGTCATAAATGCCTCCAAATGGAGGTGCGTGATGCGTCTAAGCATAGAGGTGACAATAACGTAGTGACGTCACCATCTATGTATAGAATGAGACCGGTGTGACACAATGCGGGTACGGTGAAAATACTTACACGTACCCGGTCAATATTAGACTGTACCAGAGTGTATTTCCGCCCAAAATCCGTAGTCGTAAAACGCGCTACCGATTACCGTAAAACGATATTGTTTATCTTATAAACAAACTTTTTTTTTAAACTGTATCAACATGCTTTTTTAATATAAGTTTTGATAATATAGAGGAAATTTAACAGAAAATTGATATAACTGTGAACATAATGATTTTTTTTTAAAGCCGACAACGACCGATTTAGCGTTAAAATTCCAGAGTACGTCTTAGTATATTTACCGGGGAACATGTAAGTAATGTAAGTATACAAAGAGTACCCGGTGTACATGTAAGTAGTATCCGAGCCGACAATGACCAATTGATCGCCAAGAATACCCGCAAGGGGAGTTCGGCAGTATTGAAAGATAGATAGATCTGCACTCTAATGGTGATCATTGACTGAATAGTAATGTTAAGCGAAATTTAAATATTTCAAGCTATTTAATCATATTAGAAATTGTTTCTTTTAATATAGACAGCACGTTTGCAAGATTCATGTTAATGTGGTAGTGGTACTTCGCTCATGTAATAGACAACACGTCTGTTTGGTTCGATCCTTAAATAACGTCTGATAAAAGTGAACAACAATAATGATGATGACGTCAACGTAAAACATACATAAATGCGGCAAATGGCGTTGACGTCACAAATACTTAATAATTCATATTACTTTTCACATAATTGTGTAGGTTGTGTTGAAGTTTTAAGTTATTTTTTTTTACAATAAACAATTAAATAAATCACATGCACTCTCTGTGTTTATAATTTACGCAAATTCTCAAAACATGTAAATATAATTTATATGAAATTGTAGTTTATATTTAAATAAATCGTGATCTGTGGTAAATATTATAATTGCACATAGATGTATGGTCTATTAATATTAATTAAAAACGTATTTGATAAAATCAATCTTGATCGAAAGCCGTTTACGAAAATTAGGAGTGTTTATTGTCCAACCTCCGTGCAGAGATTTGACGGGAACCAGCAAAGCTGAATCAAATTGTATGTGAGTGCAAGAAAAGACAACTCTGCATATTGTATATTGCCGAGTTCCCAGATTGGAATGTGACCGGTGTGACACACTGCCCGTTTTCACAAGAAACGTACACGTTCATGTTCTTGCACTTACTTAAAATTATGGAGCTGATGATGTGTTTTGTTTTGTTTTCGATTCCCACCATTATCACATTTTTGTACATAAATAATCATGTGCAAGATGCGTATATGGACGAGATATTTCACATTCCACAAGCGCGGCAGTATTGCGATGGTAATTTCAGCAAAGTAAGCATGAAGTATTTAGAAATTACGGACGATTGATTCGCACCACACTCATACAATACGGTAGTCCAAATTTTTGACGCTCTTAAATATTAAGCTACTTTTTACAGAGGCGTATTTAGGTGGGGGGCTAGGGGGCTAAAGCCCCTCCAGCTGGCTGGCTAGACACGATTTTTAATAAAAATGAGCCCCTTACAGTTTCAATCCACTTGTGTATTTCCTGTCGTATGTCCCTAATTAAGCCATAAACAGCTGTCGATTTGTGTGATTAGCCCCCAGGCATGTGTACAGACGATCTAACCTTCGTCAGCTTAAGTGCACGCTTCATTGACTGTAAGTAATAAACTGCGCTATTTGATTGGCTGAAGAAGATACATTCAACTAATGAAATTCATCCATACAATTAGCTATAGATAAATGTTTACTAATGGCTGCCGCATGAGACTTGTGAAAAACAATCTTTCAATTTGTAGCAATTAAAGAGTTTAGAAGAACGCAATGGACAATCATTATTATTTTTTCGGTAATTTATTTGATAAATTTAATTGGTATTAGCTCTTTAGAGTGATAATCCTTTTGAGTAACAAGTTATTGCCAGTAAAATTCAACTGCACACTTAATGAATGGCAATTATTATTTTTTGTTTTGATTTGGGTTTTTTACAAATCGGGCTAACTGCTTTGATGTTCAACCATAGTTTTTAAAATTAAAAAAGACTCAAAAATGAAGAATTACTTTGCTATATGAAACTAAATCATTTTCTTAAAGCGTGACAACATCGAGGCAGCAACACCCGAATTAAACTACACAAGACACCTAACGACTCCCTTTGTTGACACTTTTGTGAATGAAATGGGCACCCGATTCAGTTATTTGCAGACTAAGGCAGCCATGGGATTGAAGTTTATACCTGAACAAATGTGCTCCTCTCCTGTCAGTGCTAGTGACCTTGAATGGTTCAATGATGATCTCCCTTCCCCTCAGTCCCTCCCTGCCGAGTTGCACTTTATATGGCAGGCTAGGTTGAAAGGTGTACCCAACCCACCTACTTCCCTTCAGGGCTCTGATGCACATTGTGATTCCCAGCTGTACCCCACCATTTACACTGCTTTGTCCATATCATGTGTGTTCCCTGTCACATAATGCGAGTTAAAAAGGAGTATCAGTGCCCAAGGACTTGTTAAGACAAAACTGAGATCATCAATGGGTCAGGACAGGTTTTCCGCTGTGTGCCTGCTTTCCATTCATAGGAACATGGACATAAACATTTTAATGTTGTACCTAAGTTGACCTAGTAGGATAACCAACAAGGTTAAATAGGAGGTCCACCCATCTTACACCGTTAAAAAAGTTATGGATAAAAATAATGTCTCCCACCACTTTAGTGGTTTGAGAGACATTTGATTTACCCCTGTGTGTCTGTCTGTCATTGTGTCTGTCACACTTGATGTGTGAACTCAAGTTCTTATTTGTTTCACATTCACTTTTATCATGCAAAATGCTGATTAGATAGCAGGAAATCGCATCATTTCAAGGTGCCATTTCAAAAAAATTTCGACGACCGAAGGGGACACCCCTCCCGCACCCTCCCCTGTTGAGCCCCCCCTCTTAAAATTTTCTGGATACGCCTCTGTTTTATATGGGTAATATTTGGAGCGTACAAAGGGTGAAAGACCAATTATGTGGTGGGATTTTTTTGTTCTTTGTCTTTTTGTTGCGCAAGGATTTTGTGCGCAACATTCAAGCCCCGATATAAGACACTTAATAACAACGGATTGCAATAATATTTACATACCTGTGTAGATAATTCATTTCTCGATAATGTTCCGTAAAAATTATGTAATGACACTTTGAATTTTGCACGCCTGAGCAATTTAAATCCAACCACTATTCAATTTTTCAATATCTCTCGATTCGCTCGCTGTGTAGATATAAATCGATAACACTACCTCGATGTAAAGCATCTGGTTTAAAGTGGAAGAATAAACAGCGTAAAATACAGTTTGCGTTCGTCTGTTGTGGTGCAGCACGTTACATAGTAAACCGATGTTATACTTTTCTGGATTAATTTAGCATTGTTTTTTTCTAAATTGACAATTAAAAAGTTCTGAAATAAATTACATCTTTTATTTTTATACTGTACATAAATAATATTGATACAGATCGTACAGTATACCGTCCTTTGTAACGTAGAATGTAAGTACATAAAACAACACAGACAGAGGTGCGAAAAAGACATGAATAAACACTTCCTGAAACTTAGAACAGTGAATAGAAACTGCACCATATCTGTTTTGAACATATGCTTATTAAATCGACAAAGATTAGCATACTAGATCTAGTTAGGTAAAAGTCGGTGTTAAAAGCTCATGTTAAATAAAATTACGCGTACACGTTACACCGTAATGCCTTCTTCTGATTGGTTCATATTTAAATCAGTTTCATGAAATGGCTACAGGTCAGTGATTGTTTTGCGATTTAAGCAGAAGTTTAACTGAAGAATTTATGCCTTACTAACTTCGAATCGACGATATTTGATGTAAAAATGAACTTCTGAATTAAAACGGAATGAGTTGGTAATGTTATTTTGCAATTTTACGCAAATTAATGAAAATTTAATCTTTCTGGTTTCCACCACAAAAAAGGTCCTTCAACGATGAGACGTTCCAAAGAATTTAGCCCATATAAAAAGTATCTCTAAATTCTTTGCGCGTCTTATAAATGAGACTAACAATACGGAACCCAGGTTTACACTAAATTTTAAATCCTGTCAAGTTATTGTTAATACATTCACCTCCACTTGTGTAAAATCACAAACATAATCATACGCATTTTGGATTATCACAGAGAAAAGGCTAATTGAGTTTATTTGAAAAAAAACACACTTATTGTGTAACGTGTTTACCGTTTCTTTGGGATATATACAATGGCCACAAACACCAGTGGTATGTTTCAACACACCTGGGGCTTTCCTTAGCCGTTTGATTAGATACTCAACTTCCTCAATTTTAACTGGAATCAATGACTATTTACACTATTAATGATTTATAATTATTGTATCATTGGAATGATGAACATTTAATCACTTTACAAGCCGGTTTCATATGCCATGTGTGACTTGGGTTGATTTGTGTTGTCTTGGGTAAACTTAAAATTGGGTTGACTTGCGGTGTCTTGACAGCGTTTTTTTTTCCTTCTTTAACTAGTACCGGAGAACAGTACCTTTCCCAAAGCCTAACGGAGGCTTCCCAATTTTAGCACCAGACCTTTCCCAATCTCCATATCTACCGTTCCCAACGATCCTAGGTGCCGTTCCCAATCGCCAGTGCCTTTTATTTTCGCTGGAAATATCTTTTGGAATTGTCTAGCATTTCATTTTCGGCCATTTATTTTTGCCATACATCGTTGCGTAGAAAGTAAACAAAACCTTTCAAAGGGGTGCAACTCTAACCGTTGTGTAAAATGAAGTGTCAAATCGGGACAGAAAATATTCGGATACAGATGTTAACAAATATAAGTTTAACATTAAATTAAAAATAATGAGACATGTGTGTAAAATACTATAGTTATTTACAACATATACATAAGCATTTTATGGCAGATGATCTTAATATCTTATTTGATGATTTGAAAAAAAAATCAAAACAAAATATAAGACTCACATTTGAAAAAAGTTGTTAAAGCATTCTACTATAAAAACTCATTTTGGTTATGTGTGGCTATTCTCACTTTCTATTTTTCAAAGATTTCAAACCAGTCCAAGTTCCATTGTTGTTGTTTTTGTTTTGTTTTTTAAGTTTTTAATTAAACTCACCTAAAACATTGCAGGGCTTTTGAGACTTTTAAGGGCTTAACAAATTATTAATATTATTTTGTATGCAACCTCAGTGATTATGCCTATCACTAGAAGATATTTTTTTCCATTTACAGGCACATTGCTACTGAAGTGGCAATAACACAATTTTCACATGACATGATATGATTGTCAAATATCATCACTAGTCGTTTTTCTGTTAAAACCTAGAGCTTAAAATGCTTTGTGATGCAGAATATAGCCCCTAATGATAGATAAGATGCATTTTAAAGATTACCAATTCATCAATTTTGCGACTCAAATTTTTCCCAATTCATTGACTTAGCGACTTGTTTTTTCCCAATTTGAAGATTTCACAACTCGAAAAATTCCCAATTATAGGGGTACAAGTACCTTTCCCCTTTTGGGAAAAAAAACGCTGCTTGAGTTGACTTGGGTAGACTTGGGGTGTCTTGAGTTGACTTGGGTCAACTTGGGATGACTTGGGTCACCTAGGGTGTCTTGAGTGATTTGGGTTACCTCGGGTGTCTTGGGTGACTTGGGTCACCTTGGGTGTCTTACACCTATAGCAACGAGTCTGCAGTGTCTCCCCTCTGCGTTAGGCAAGGAAGACATTCAATGTCCCCCCTCTGCGTTATGCAAGGAAGACAATGGGTCAGTGTAGTACATGCGACAATAAGTAGCTGACAGACTCAGGCTGACCTATGAGACCTGACACGTGCACTAACTGGAATGGAAACCTGTGACCCGAACTTATATATGAGTCTCTAGGCTACACAGTAAGCTATGGTATGTTATGCGCAATGTTGACTGGGTCACCTCCACTCAACAGCATCCAAAGTCGCAGAGATGTCCCTTGCTCATGCTGACCTAAGAGACCAGAAACGTGCACTCTCTAATATTACCAAAGGAAGTCCCGTGACCCAGACTAATATATGAGTCCATGGGTTTTCAGCACTGTCTGCGCCTCCGGAAAACGGAGGCACTCCCAAAGCAAACAGACCCAATCCCAAACCTAGATTATAAAAAAAATCCCAATTTACAAAAAAAAAATTTTTTTTTTTTTTTGAATGAAGTGTCTTATTACTTGTGGTGACTAACCAGTGTTTGTTTTGGTCAAAAATATCTGCTTTAAGGTTTTGACTGTTCAGTTCTTATCTCAGAGTGTAACTGTAACTGAAAAACAAAAACTGCAGTACTTGAATAAACGTTGAACATGCCCGATATTGCATCTGTTTATATAAAGAAGACAAAATAACAAATAAAAACAAATTTATTTGTTAAACCACTGAATCATTAAAGCATGATAAATTCACAATTTTTTCCCAAATGAGCCGTTTCATCAAAGCAAAAATTCCCAAAATGACCAATTTTGTTGATAAAAAATTCCCAATTTGGTCAGACTCCTTTTCCCAAAATAGGCAGAAAAAACCCTGGAGTCTCAAGCTTACCCAGCAAGCTATGGTAGGTTGTGGGCAAAGTTGCCTGGGTCACCCCCACTCAAAAGGCATCCAAGTCACAGATACTTCCAATCTTATATGGTCTCTAATTACTGTAATGTATTAAACGTTGTGATCTGTTCGACAATCGAACACAGACTGCCTGCTCCCATAAGAGCAGTGCTTTATATACTGATAATTCACATGACCTGCTTGCTAAAGACATTACCCTACTATTTCATTTCATGTAAAACAACCCTACCATTTCAAACAATAATTGTAGAATAATGTGACTTATTCTGTAATACATATTGTGCATCTTAATAACTGACTTGTATTATTAACTCATCAAATTATGTACATAAAAATACAATGATCAATCCAAAAAACACACGTTATTTGCGTGTGTCTTGCCGAAAAAGTTGCATGTTTGCCCACAGGAAACGTACTTTGTTTTAATGTAAATACAAGGAATGAAATCGAAGAATAATGAACCTGAAGGATAAAGTACCGGAAAAAATTGAGACATTAGAAATCCATGAATAGATTCCATTTTCCGTGTGAATGGTGGGACCAGGGTACTTTTCATATAAGATGGTACATCACAAATATATTTTGAATATATGACAATGAACCAGCCAATATCCAAAGCTCACTACTCCATCAATTGTCAACTGATTTGCAAATCTTCGCATCAAAGACTACTTCATACTTAATTAATAAATCAATGCCAACAATAACCTACCATATTGTGGTACATTTTTTAACATAAATGTACAAGACATTGCATGAGTAACATCTTAATTCTACAGAACATGTATGTATGTATATTGAATGTGTCACTTTTGATGGCAGATTATTTGTATGGTTGGGAAAAATAAGCAATGAACAGCATTTGAAAGGAATATTGTATTCACTAGCAGGGCCCTCTGGCCATCAGGGTACCGACATCCCTCATGAGGGGGAATTTTTCGGGCCGTTTCCCTTTTATAGATTGTTTGGCTTACTCATCATCATTAAATTTGTACATATTTGCACTATATTAATTGCTTTTATGCCCCCCGGATCGAAAGATCGGGGGTATATAATTTTTGGCCTGTCTCTCTGTCATTGTGTCATTATATGTTGTGTCCCAAAACTTTAACCTTGGTTAAGTTTGATAACTTTTGCATTATTGAAGATAGCAACTTCATATTTGGCATGCATGTGTATCTCAAGGAGCTGCACATTTTGAGTGGTGAAAAGTCAAGGTCAAGGTCATCCTTCAAGGTCATAGGTCAAATATCATTGTATTTTTCTTTCCTAAAACTTTAACCTTCGTTAAAGTTTGGTCATAACTTTTTTATGCCCCTGGATTGATAGATCGGGGGGTATATTGTTTTTATCCTGTCTTTTGGTCATTCTGTCCAAACTTTAACCTGGTTGAAGTTTGATAACTTTTGCAATATTGAACATACCAACTTGATATTTACCATGCATGTGTATCTCATGGAGCTGCTTATTTTGAGTGGTGAAAGGTCAAGGTCATCCTTCAAGGTCAAAGGTCAAATATCATTGTATTTTTCTTTCCTAAAACTTTAACCTTCGTTAAAGTTTATAATAACTTTTTAGCTCACCTGATTGCTCAGGTGAGCTTTTGTGACCGGTCTTTGTCCGTCGTCTGTCCGTACGTCTGTCCACATTTGTTCGTAAACACTAGAGGCCACATTAATTGTCCGATCTTCATGAAACTTGGTCAGAAGCTTCATCCAATGAAATCTCAGTAGAGTTCGAAACTGGGTCGTGGTCGGGTCAAAAACTAGGTCACTAGTTAAAAAAAAAAGAAAAAACTTGTAAACAACGTAGAAGTCACATTTTATGCCCAATCTTCATGTAACTTTATCAAAATGTTTGTCTTAATGATATGTTGGTTGAGTTCAAAAGTGGGTCCGGTCCGTTGAAAAACATGGCCGCCAGTGGGCGGGGCAGTTTTCCTTATTTGGCTATAGAGAAACCTTGTAAACACTCTAGAAGTCACAATTTTTTCCCAATCATCATGAAAGTTTGTCAAAACATTGGTTTTATTGATATCTTGGACGAGTTTGAAAATGGTCCAGATCGGTGAAAAAACATGGCCGCCAGTGGGCGGGGCATTTTCTCTATACGTATATAGTGAAAACATGTGAACACTCTAGAAGTCACATTTTTTGCCCAATTTTCATGAAATTTGGTCAGAATATTTATTTCTTTGATATGAGAGTTAAGTTCGAAAAAGTTCTGGTCAGTTGAATACCATGGCTGCCGGGGGGGGGGGGGGTGTCTTATATTTATGCATAGTAAAAAAAACTACACTCTAGAAGTCACATTTTTTGCCCAATCATCATAAAACTTGGTGAAAAGATTGGTTTTATATAATATATCTCAGATGAGTTCCGCAAATGGTCCCATCGGTCAAAAAAACATGGCTGCCAGGGGGGGTGGGGCAGTTTTCCTTATGTGACTAGAGAGAAACCATGTGATCGAACACTATAGAGTCACATTATTTGCCTAAATCATTCGTGAAACTTAGTCAATACATGGTTTTATTGATTTCTGTGACGAGAGGGTTCAGCGCAATAGGGGGCATTGTGTTTCTGACAAACACATCTCTGTTTCAAAATAATTATTTAATATATTTCATTTTTTAACACTCAATAGGACTTTATTGTAATGATGAATCGTAAAGTGAATGTGACTTGGCAATTATGTTTCTTGTTTGTTTTTTGTTTTTCCTAGGGGAAATTTTACAAAAAATAGATGAAAAAGTATATGTTTTGAATCGGGGAGCCACCAATATTCAAAAATTGCAGATGGCGGGCCCTGACTAGTTAAATATCCGGCCCAGCCTGGCTGGTTGAATAACTTGTGTGTGGATGCAACTGCTCATTGTAATTATTTCTATGGCCCTTTTCTACTTCTTCTGATTCAAGCAGCTGTCTGTAACTGGCATAAGTAGCCTGCAAAGTGGTAGTCTCGCTGTACTTAAGGAATATTTACTGGCGTCTAGAATATTTTTATTTTTTGCCCTGTAGCTCGCAATAAATAGGTTAAACAGCACAAATATTAAATCAAACAGGAATGAACACAGATCTGACATACCATTCAAAGAAGCAATCAATAACGTATATCACATTTAATATATGGAATTTAAGACAAAAAATTAAATAAATATCAGTTATTTTCAAGCACATTCACTGTCTGATATGTTCGTTAAGAAAATAAATTTAAGTATGAAAATTCAAATACATGTATTTTTGAAGTCTCAGTTTAACAATATTTTATTACCAAAATCGATTCATGTTGCTAGCGAGAGATGTTTTTCTGTCAGATTTGACAAGTAGGTCATGCAAGTTTGTTTATAACAAAATCCAGAGGGCGCTCATAAAATGCCTTGAGTTAAACCAACCCACAAGTTAACCAGTTTTGAATATATGTGCTGTTAGTAATGGTAAACTAGCTCGCCTGGGAAAAATGGAATAGGTTAAATGATGGCCATAACATCAGTGCACCAAATAATGTTTAATGCAATGAGTTGTTCATTCCTGTTTTGTTTTTTGCACAATTAGTTGTTAACTTTTAATATTCAGCTTCTAATAGTTCTCTTGTATTAATGTAATAATTAAAAAAGATTATAAAATATACATGGCAATATTATTGAACAAGGGTAAAAAGCTTTGAAAATCCAAATGAAAAAAACAGAAAGGTGTATTTCTGCACCATATTTCAGTTCAACCCATTTGTGCCTAGTAGACTCTCCCATCCTTCTAAATTGGATCAATTTATTTCCCAAATTAGGGATGTCTAGTATATTTAATTCTATATTTATAATATTTCTTACAGAAATTCCTTTAAGCGAACAGCGCAGACCCTCATGAGGACACAGCATCATGCGGCATCTCATCTGGGTCTACGCTGTTTTCCAAGGCCTTTTTTCTAGACGCTAGGCATAAATGGGTAATTTAGGGTTGAGATGATCGTCCTCCCCCCCAGGCCTGATGAGATTGTTTGTGCTGGGATGCAATAGAATGTTGTGATATAAAAGGAGAGTTATTATTACACCTTTTTTTCAGTGGGACCCAATGATAACAACCCTGCCTGGCTTATATTTGATGTCAACCGGGGTGCTAGTTCCTCTCCTCATCTGCGCTGGTTTCTCCCACACTACAGCTTTGCTCAACGTTCTGGTTGAGAGCCACAATGTGTTCTGCAGTCTTGCCAACATGTATCTCATCTACAACATCCTGAAGAAACTGCAGAACCCTCTCTGGTAATCATGTGAACTTTTATGTTTTGAAGAGATTTTTTTACAGATTGTTTTTACATATTTTGAAGTTTGTCATTATATGCTCTAAATTGATAAATATAGAATTGGAACTAAATAGCTTTAGAAAAAAAAACACAAATATAATAAAAAGTGGTTTCCCATTAAAATTCCAGCATACACAGTTTATTTCTCCACACCTGTTTAAAATACAACCAATTAATGAATGAACTGGCATATATATCTCTCTAAATATATATTTTAACATATTTTTGTTTGTGGGGGTGGGTGGGGTTTTGATGTCCATTGTAAATATATTATGCACTTTCATGTACATGTACACTCAAATGCTTTAAGTTTAAGTGAGTTGTTGATGTTGTTTTCTTTTACTTGATTGTTCATGAAATTAATGATTAAGATCTTTGATATTTTGTATTCAGTGATTTCCAATGGTTAAAATATGCAGCTTATTACCAGATATATAAGATATAAACTAAACAACATTACTCTCTTTGATTTCTGCTGACTTCTTAAATGCTAGTCCAGAGAGAAGTGACTTCTTCCTTAAATTTTACCCTATGCTGACCTCTGAAGTATATTTGAGCACAAAGTGTGCAAGAGTAAGCCACTGTGGTCTATAACTTCTGTTGTTCATCATTTATCCATATTAATCAACAAACAACTTCTATAAAACAATTGGTAAGTTTTTCTACAAAACTTAGCAGGAATGAGAATTCGGTGTCATTCTTTAAAAAGTTGGATGCCTATAAATCCTATGGGATTTTTTTTCACAACCTGAACAGGAATGATACTTTGGTTTCACTCTGGCAAAGGTTGGCAGCCTATAAAACCAGTGGGCATTTTTTCCCAAACCTAAACAGGAATGACACTTTGGTTTCACTCTGTAAAAAATGGCAGCCTATAAAACCTGTTCCCAGATCATCTATTTTTATGCCCCCCTTCAAAGAAGAGGGGGTATATTATTTTGCACACGTGGTCCGTCCGTCGGTCCGTCCACCAGATGGTTTCCGGATGAAACTCAAGAACGCTTAGGCCTAGGATCATGAAACTTCATAGGTACATTGATCATGACTGGATAGATGACCCCTATTGATTTTCTGGTCACTAGGTCAAAGGTCAAGGTCACAGTGACCCGAAATAGTGAAATGGTTTCCAGATGATAACTCAAGAATGCTTAGGCCTAGGATCATGAAACTTCATAGGTTACATTGTTCATGACTGGCAGATGACCCATTATTAATTTTCAGGTCACTAGGTCAAAGGTCAAGGTCAAAGTGACTCGAAATAGTAAAATGGTTTCCGGATGATAACTCAAGAATGCTTATGCCTAGGATCATGAAACTTCATAGGAACATTGATCATGACTTGCAGATGACCCCTATTGGTTTTTAGGTCACTAGGTCAAAGTCACAGTGACTCGAAACAGTAAAATGGTTTTTGGATGAAAACTCAAGAATGCTTACGCCTAGGATCATGAAACTTCATAGGTACATGATCATGACTGGCAGATGACCCTATTGATTTTCAGGTCACTAGTTCAAAGGTCAAGGTCACAGTGAATCGAAATAGTAAAATGGTTTTCAGATGATAACTCAAGAATGCTTATGCCTAGGATCATGAAACTTAATAGGAACATTGATCATGATTGCAGATGACCCCTATTGATTTTCAGGTCACTAGGTCAAAGGTCAAGGTCACGGGGACTCGAAACAGTAAAATGGTTTCCGGATGAAAACTCAAGAATGCTTACGCCTAGGATCATGAAACTTCATAGGTACATTGATCATGAATGGCAGATGACCCTATTGATTTTCAGGTCACTAGGTCAGAGGTCAAGGTCACAGTGACTCGAAATAGTAAACGGGTTTCCGGATCGGATGATAACTCAAGAATGCTTACGCCTAGGATCATGAAACTTCATAGGTACATGATCATGACTGGCAGATGACCCCTATTAATTTTAGGTCACTATGTCAAAGGTCAAGGTCACTGTGACTCGAAACAGTAAAATAGTTCCTGATAACTCAAGAATAATTAGGCCTAGGATCATGAAACTTCATAGGTACATTGATCATGACTGGCAGATGACCCCTATTGATTTTCAGGTCACTAGGTCAAAGGTCAAGGTCACAGTGACACAAAACGTATTCACACAATTGCTGCCACTACAACTGACAGCCCATATGGGGGGCATGCATGTTTTACAAACAGCCCTTGTCTTAGTGGTTTTGCACCCCCTGGAGTCAGTCAGTTTTAGAATATGTGACTTCTCAAAAACGAGGGTGGGCTGCCAAATTAAAAGAGTACTGTTTGAATTAAAATTATACCTTGAAGTGTAAAATGGTGTATCTTTAATTATATTATAATATATTGTTTGCTTTTTTATATATGTTCCTTAATCAAACATGTTTATTTCCTTGCAACCAATTAAAATAGAAAAGAAAAGCGTAAAAAAAACCCAGAGTAATTGATAATGCCACCTGGCCTGGTACAATGGAAAAAGAGGTTAAAATAGTCCATGATTCATAAAGCATAAAGTCTTTCATTAATCCATACTTCTAAAATCTAGAAGCATTAGTAACAGTGTGTGGGTCTTCATCTGATCTAAAAAGTCTTTTGCTGTCAAGACAAGTGGAACTAATTTTTAGCTCTGCTATTTTCGGAGAAAAACCAAGGTATTGTCATAGCCAGCTCGTCGTCGCCGTCCGCGTCGGCAAAAACCTTGACATTTGTCTCTAAAATCAAAGTGCTTCCACCTGCAACTTTTGAAACTTTATATGAAGGTGCACCTTGATGAGTCTACACGCCACACCCATTTTTGGGGTCAATAGGTCAAAGGTCAAGGTCACTGTGACCTCAAAAAAATAAATAATCTGACAATCTTTCTTTTATGCAAAAACTGCACCCGCAGCCGAGCGTTGGCATGTTATGCGGTTGCTCTTGTTAAAGTTTGAGACTGCTGCCGCCTGTTGAACAATGATCACACAGTGTAATTGAAAAAGGAATCAGTTTATACTAATGTCCTTCATAGAATGCAAGCAATGTCAGTGGTGCTTTAAGGAATAAGTGTAATGAGGAATAAAAGTCTGTGAACAATATCAGACTGTTGTTTTGTTGGATTGATAAAGTGCATTTTGAATTGAGTGAGAACATTATTTGCTGGATTTTATTTGGAGAATGTGTGTTATAGTTATAGTGGAAGGGGTAGATACTTGGATTATTTGTACCTGCTATAAGTAGTTCAGCAAATGGTATTTTTAATTGTTGGTACATTGATCAGTACTTGTATGTGATTGAGGCACAAATGTATGGAATGGAACCACGGATTTACTAAATTATATTATTATGGTTCTTCTGTATTTGCAGGTGAATGCAATCTTTTATGATTAAATTTGCACTGGAAGTTGTAGATACATGTATTCATAATGTTAAAAAACGTGTTATGATCATTGAGTAATACTCCAGAATAGCTGATGATTAGGTGCAAAGCCTAAGGCATAATACTTGATGGCAATCAAAACTGTACACAATTTAAATTTGTATACTTTTTTGCAGGATGAGAATGGCTTGAAGGTGGTCCTGAGTACGCTCGCACTTTCCAGTTTCCTGTCCTGTATTTCTTTACATTCCTCTACTACACGGACGCTGGTTCCATCTTTATGGTGCTGCTCATGTACCTCTTCAACCTCCGTGGAAACAACCTCACTGCAGTGCATTTGGGCTTGGAGGCCATTTTGTTCCGTCAGACGAATGTCATTTGGGTTGTATTCGTCACATGTTTGGTCGTGAGGAAGGAACTTATCAGCTGGTTAAGGGAAGTGTATGAAAAGAAATCGGATGGTGATTGTTTTCAGACTGTCGGATTGGGGTTATTGAAAACTGTGTGTGAAGATTTTGTTCAAATTTGCCACGACCAAACCAAACAGAGATAATCTGATTGCGTTGATTGTAAAGATGTGAAACAAGTGTGGGGGTATGTGGCTGTAGGAGTTATGTTTATTGGTTTTATTGTGGTCAATGGGGGAATGGAATTGTTGTAGGGGATAGATCACAACACACAGCTTGTCTTAATTTCCCGCAAATTTTCTATTTTCTTGTGATGGCAAACTTTTTTGCACTTTTTCATTTAACTTCTCCTTCAAAAATATGGCAGTTCTGAAGTTCTGTTGGGAGAAAAAATTATTGTGTTTCTTTCCTAATTGTCTCATTCTTAATTGTTAAATATTTACGTATGAGCACAAATACCTTCTAAGCGATAACAGGCATTACCCTTTCTATGTTTGGCGTAAGCTTTACAAACGACACGAGTATGTTCCCTACGCATTAATCCCCATTTACTTGATTGCTCATGGGCCTTTGGACTGCTTACAAAATCAAGACGTCATCTGGAAAATCATTTCATAATATGCTTAATAGCTTCAACAGTGCCACAAAAATTGTTGGAATATCGTTACTTCATCTGCCATATTGATTTATCGTTTGAATATGCGTTATGTACCTTTGTAGGTCTGTTTCATGAATTTTTGTTGTACCTTGCAATTAACATAGCAACTGTTTACCTATTTGTTGAGAAGCCTTTTCAATGGGCACACGAAAAGGGGCTTCAAAGATTTATGTGGGTAGCTATACATTTGTTAAATGTACAGTTAATATTGTTTGCTTTTAAGGAATCTGCTATTTTTGTTATCCTGTGTTTATTTTGAACAAGAGGTTGCAGTTTGGAAAATCTTTAAGCTTTGAAAGTGCCACAAAGCACGTTAAAATATTGTTACTTCATAATATTGCTCTAAATATACTGCCTATAAATGCATTTTATTAATATATGTACTCGATCATTATCAAATGCATCAAGAACAGGGGAAGGAGAGTTATGTTGTACTTCTACAGTTTTTTAAACAAAATGTTACAATCTATAATCTTTTAAAGCCTATATAAAAAACTAGTTTAAGCTATAATAAGTTAATGTTGTAAACGGTCAGTTTTAACCCAATTGTTTGTGAAATATATTGCAGAAAAGAATAGAGTTTGCAGATTATAATCCTTCACTTTGTACAATAAATCACCATGTTTGCTTAACACACCTTTTGTGAACATCTGATAGGATGTCTCTCCTATGTGAACCTCTGATAGGTTGTCTCTCCTATGTGAACCTATGATAGGAGTCTCCTATGTGAACCTCTGATAGGATGTCTCTCCTGTGAACCTCTAAAAGGCTGTCTTCCTATGTGAACCTCTGATAGGATGTCTCTCCTTTGTGAACCTCTTGATAGGATGTCTCTCCTATGTGAACCTCTGATAGGATGTCTCTCCTATGTGAACCTTGATAGAATGTCTCTCCTATGTGAACCTCTGATAGGATGTCTCTCCTATGTGAACCTCTGATAGGATGTCTCTTCTATTTGAAACTCTGATAGGATGTCTCTCATATGTGAACCTCTGATAGGATGTCTCCTCCTATGCTGTGAACCTCTGATAGGATGTCTCCTATGTGAACCTCTGATAGGATGTCTCTCCTATGTGAACCTCTGATATGATGCCTCTCCTATGTGAACCTCTGATAGGATGTAATCTCCTATGTGAACCTCTGATAGGATGTTCTCTCCTATGTGACCTCTGATAGGATGTCTCTTCTATGTGAACCTCTGATAGGATGCTTCCTATGTGAACCTCTGATAGGATGTCTCTCCTATGCTGTGAACCTCTGATAGGATGTCTCTCCTATGTGAACCTCTGATAGGATGTCTCTCCTATGTGAACCTCTGATAGGATGCCTCTCCTATGCTGTGAACCTCTGATAGGATGTCTCCTATGGAACCCTCTGATATGATGTCTCTTCCTATGATGTTAACCTTGATAGGATGTCTCTCCTAGTGAAACCTCTGATAGGATGTATCTCCTATGTGAACCTCGGATAGGATGTCTCTTCTATGTGAATCTATGATAGGATGTCTCTCCTATGTGAACCTCTGATAGGATGTCTCTCCTATGTGAACCTCTGATAGGATGGTCTTCCTATGTGAACCTCTGATAGGATGTCTCTCCATGTGAACCTCTGATAGGAT